>NC_088865.1:38723646-38872404 GCF_032884065.1 Artemia franciscana
ACACAACAGCAACTCATTGGTGTGAAAATTAAACACAGGATTATAGGCTAAATTTGTGAGACAAATGTGTGATCCTTATGGGTTATTTTTTACTTATATTTATCCAAGTGTCATTTTAAGTGGCTTTCCTTAGTATGTGGCTCCGTACTTCCCACAGGTTTTGTCTAGCCTGAGAATTCCCAAGAAGTAATCCAACACCTACTACATTTTATTTAACAATGCCGCTAAAAAGGCAACAAGTGAGTCCAAAAAAGGCAAAGACGCTTGCACCACTTGTGACGAAAATCCAGATGCAGAATCTAACGCAGTGAATTGTGATAGGTACTAACAATGGCTATGCATAGATTGTCTTGAGATCAGCCAACCTGAGTATAATCTTTAAACTAAACAGACCAGTAGATTGGGCTACGAATAAAAATGCCCTGTTTGTAAGGGTGTCCTGTATGCCCTGTTGTAAATGTAGCGTAAATGCAGCAGATTTACAAGCCAGAGTTGATAAAACACCTGAACCACTTGAACCTGCAATAACTGATGTACGTGGCCTAGATATTAAAATCAAGGATACAGTTAAGCAATCATTTAGCGAATTTGAAGAAGAACTTAAGAAAGACATTGATGTCAAGTTCATGGACATTGAAACTCGTGTTTCTAAGCTTGAACAAACTTCTAGCACTGCAGCTGATCCTGCTCTATTACAAAAGCCAATTGATTGCAGATGACAGAGATAAGCAAAGACGTAGATTCAATATTCTATCATTTGGAGTATTGCCCAGCCAAATGATGAGATTCATTCTTGATTTCTTCTCAAATGAATATGGCCTGCAACAGGTAGCAATAACAAATATCCGTCACCTCGTTAGCCCCAACAGCTCCCAAAATGAAAGTGATCCTCGCAAGACTAGTGTCATTTTTCGGTGAATGAACTGAGAATCAAGAAACTGATCCTGCAAAAATCGTTTGACTGAAAAGGAACTAACCGCATTCAGTTTAGAAATGATGTTTCTAAATTTGATGACATTGAGAGGACAAAATTGTACGAACAGCTTCATGCTGCCAATTCAATTCAATCGTTCAATGTACGAACAGCACGGCGTGCCAATGGCAAAGGAGATTTAGTCATAATAGGTGATAAAATTGTTTCAAAAAACTTGCCCACCATCGCAGCACCAGCTGCGATAGATGTGAACTAAACGACTCTAAGACCATGTAAAAAGTGTAAATAGTCTTGCATCTCTTAATATAGAAATAAGTTCAACTGATCAATCAAGCGGATCATTTTACAGTGCGAGATCAATAAACAGTACTCTCTCCGAACAAAGTTTTGTCATTAGTGACAGTTCCAATAATGGCAGTATTGAATATGAAGTATCTAATGACCCAAGTAATGACACACATAGCCAGAACAAAAGCAGCAAGCATTTGACAAGCAATGATCTAAAAGTTATCTTTAGTAATATAGACTGTTTAATATCAAAATTCCATGAAATAAAATATAGCCTACACTCTCGACAAAAAGCAGACGTTTATGCTTTTTGTGAGATAAAACCCCTCTTGGAGACATTAAGATACAGATTCCTGATTACTGATCACCAGCTTATCTCATGTAGGAGAAAGAGGAATAGCCGTATATATTCAAAGCTCTGTTAAGGCAGGAGACATTTATATTAACTCAAACTATGAGCCACATGTTGAACAAGTGTGGATGTCAGTTCTCTTACCTTTTGGGCTCTTTCATTGCATGTACAGAAGTCCCAGTTCCCCCGGCCTCGAACTGTCACTTCTTGCTGTTAGTACATCAATTGACAATAAAATAAAGTATCAAGACAATATGATATCCCGTATATTCAGGGGGTCAATGGGTCTGAATTCTCAGAAAACACTTCAATAAAACCATTTTTAGAATGTCTGTTCAATCACTCCCTGTATCAGGCAGTTAGCTTCGCGACTAGATACAGAGAAGGTCAAAACAATTCATTACTCGATTTTCTGCTAGAAAAGGACCAAGGATCTATACTGACTATCGACCCCCTACCACCATACGGAGCAAGTGATCACATTGCCATAGGTTGCAGCTTTAGACTATACCCACATGGATCAGAATTAAAGAGACATGTGTATACTTATTACAATCTAATTTGTCATGATGTGGCACAATGTGATTGGTCTTTTATTGAAATTATGCATATAGAAGAGTCATGGTCAACTATGAAAAGAATATTACTGGGAGCTATTGAAAATCACTCTCCTGCAAATTAGAAAAGGTAACTGAAAACCCTTCCATACATCAGAAAGAATTTAAAAATGTCAGGAACAGATAGAAAAAATACTGGAAGCTGTACATAAGGAATCACAACCAGGTTGATTATTACACGAAATACAAACAAGCACGTAACCAACTGCGAAATCTTACTTCAAAAACGAACGAAAAATATGAAGAATCAATAGCAGCCGCAACGAAAACTAAACCTCAAAAAATTCCGGAGGTACGTATCATCTGGTAGCCCTGGTAGGCATTCTATTACACAACTTCTACTGGATTGCAGTAAAATCTATGACCCAAGGGAGATTGCCAATACATTAAATAAGCAGTTCCTCTCGGTATGTACTATCCCTGATAATACTCCAATTCCAGATCCCCCAAGGTATTAAATCCTAAGGGGCATGGCACCCATTAATATAACCATATCTGATGTAGAAACCACATTGAAAAATAAAACTACAGAGCCAGAACCCTCTCCCCCCGGCTCCTACACAAGACGTATGCAGCATTGTCTCATCCTATCACTCTTCTTTCCCAAAAGTCCCTTTGCACTAAATATATTCTGCAAGATTGGAAGGATGCTTACATCACACCTGTACATAAAGGGCGCAATAGAAATGAAGCTAACAATTATCAACCAACTAGTCTTACCTCGGCAATTGGGAAACTACTCGAATGTATAGTCAATTCAGCAATTATGGTTCATTTAAGTTCTACTATCACCTAATCAACAAATACGAGCATGTCCCGAGCCTTACGGATAAGGGATCTCCTGTTGACATGTTGACTGGATCTAGTCAAAGCATTTGATAAAGTTTGCTACAGGCGACTAAACTCCGAACTCTGTGCAATGGGTCTCCATGATGATGTTGTCAACTGGATAATGCAATTCCTTACCAATAGAAAGCAGGTGGTAAGGGTATTTGGAGACAACAGGTCAACTTTCTTCTCGGAATCAGCAGATGTAAACAGTGGACTATCCCAAGGAACAGTTTTGGTTCAAACTTTATTTAAGATTTTCATCAACGACACGCCTTCAATTTGTTGTATGCAGATGATTCCAAAATACTGATCCTCTTCATGACCCTGAAAGTGTCATAGCCATCCAGGCTGATGTTGATACATTGTCAAAATGGGAAAAATCCTGGTGACTTGAATTTAATATCCAGAAATGCAGATTCATTCATTTTGGAGCAAATAACTCTCTGTGCTAGTATTTTCTGGAATCCAGCGATGGTTCAAAAGAGCCACTCAGATGTAGTCATGGTGAAAAAGATCTGAAAGTCTTGGTTGATGATGGCTCAAGTTTAATTTTCATGTAGAGTCTGTAGTAGCCAGTGCCAACCAAACTCTTGGTTTAATAAAAAGAAAAGTCTGCAGTAGGATCTACAGCTGTGATCACCAAGATCTTTAAGGGTCTGATCAAAGCGAAATTAGAATTTGGGACGTGTGTTTCTAATCCAGTAGAAAAGAGTGATATATCAATTCTAGAATCAGTGCAGCAACGTGCAACCAAATACATAAAGGGATTTCACCATCTTATATATCCTACCGGATTACATAAGCTCAAACTACCATCTCTCACATATAGACGTAAGCGAGGAGATGTAATAATGACATACAAGTTAGTACGTGATCCGAGTGTGATCCCCAAACTGTTCCACATAGTCAGTTCACCAAGTACTAGTGGATACCCATTGAAGCTTTATTGAAAACGCGCTAACACCAGGTTGCAAAACAAATTCTATTCTAACCGCGTAATCAGCCTATGGAACTCCCTTAGCCAGAATGCTATTATGTCACCCAGGGTTGAAGCCTTTAAGTTTGCAGTTGACAAAGAGTGGTGAAAGAATTCCTGGCTTACAATAGGGGATGAGCCTAACGAGTTGAATTATCATCATCAGTGACCGGCATTCAGAGGACTTGTCCTTATCGCTGGCAACTGCAAATTAAGGTAATTTAAGGTAAGATAGTTAATTTTTTATTTTATTCAATCATTGTCCCAGACTTACTTAGATATTTATTATTAGGTGATTTACCACAGAATTATTTCTCTAATTTTGGTTGGAATTATAAACTAAATCACACAGTAGTTTAAAACTACAAATTAATCAATTAATTATAGGTACTTGCGCATTGAGTTTGGTCTTAAGAACACTTTGTCTCCCCTCCATTTTTTCTAAATAAGCCAAAAAAGGCACTTTTTTCATGTTAGAATCCTCCCTATACAGTCACCTCTTCTCTTCATAGAAAAAAAAAATCAGCAATGACAAGCGTGGATGCAGCATCCCATATATGCTACAATTCATGCTTACAAACATGGAGTAGGAAGAAAACCACAACCTGAGTATTCTAGATAAGTCCTGCCCCGGATCGGGGAGGGAGGTCCCTCAGTAGCTTTAAATATAGATAAAGAGAAGAAGCGGAATTCGATATCTCGTTATACAAAATTAAGTGCTATGTTTGAACTGTTTTTGTTTGTGACAAACATTGAGCTCAACCAATTTAATATTGACCGAGTTGTTCTAACATAATACAACTAATATTCCCTCTTGTTTTGCCGAGCTTGTTATTAGTCTATGA
This sequence comes from Artemia franciscana, assembly GCF_032884065.1. NCBI lineage: Eukaryota > Metazoa > Arthropoda > Branchiopoda > Anostraca > Artemiidae > Artemia > Artemia franciscana. The sequence goes on from NC_088865.1 coordinate 38,728,490, forward strand.
TTATTAAATGTAAACTATGTGGAAAATAAATTAGGCCTACTGCCATCTATACTTTAAGACTATTTAGATATTATGCAGATGACGCTAAAGGAAAAATAATATACCGTAATTTTCATTTACTCTTTTTACCTTTATTCCGACGAGGATATAATGTAGGGTATGTCATAGGAACATTCCGATAATATATGAGATTTGGCATGCCAATGATTTAGTGAGCAAGGAAAAAGATGAAATAAAGAATATGAAACTAAACATACCAAAGTACGAAGAAAACAACAAATAGAGTTTTAGAAATGTTAGAAAAATATTCACGAAGGATTAGACTTATTTTAGCCCACAATGGTTTAAAAAGTTCCCCATTCCTTCTCTAGGAATAAAATATCTAAACAAAAATTTGAGACAAATTACAAAATGACATAATTTATCAAATTTTTACCTTTTTGCTCCAAGGAAAACAACCATTCTTTTCGGGCTCAGGCGGCCTCTCAAAGTCTAAATCTGGTGATCGAGTATTATTCGGACCAAAAATGTTGAGCTCCTTAAAAACCTCCGTCTCGATCATCTAAGAGAAAAAAATTACATACACATTTGTGAATATATATATATATATATATATATATATATATATATATATATATATATATATATATATATATATATATATATATATATATATATATATATATATATATATATATATATATATATATATATATATATATATAAATATATATATATATAAATATATATATATATATATATATATATATATATATATATATATATATATATATATATATATATATATATATATATATATATATATATATATATATATATATATCGTTCCTGTTCCGGTGTCATTTTAACAAGCCACGTAACAGAAAAAGAGAACAGAAGAATATAGCAAATAAGAAGAAGGTACTGAATTTTAAATAATTTTGATAGAAGAAGAAGAAGAAGAAAATTGAACCTGCCTCCATTTGCCTTGGAATTACAGGGCAATAAAAATAAGCAACAATAGAATATCATATACAGAATTTCCTTTCATTGCCAGAAGTTATTAGAATGGGGAAAGGAAAGTGATAGCAAAAAAAAAAAAAAAAAAAAAAAAAAAAAAAAAAAAAAAAAAAAAAAAAAAAAAAAAAAATTGCGTGAAGTAAATAATAATAAAGCTTGGATAGAAAACCAAATACAGAAGAAGATCGACAAAAGTAGAAGAAGAAAAATTGTACAAACTTACTACTACTTAAAAACTTCCTTAGAAAAATTGTATATAATTTTATATGTGCAAACTTGTTTTTACAGTCCGAACTCATTGGAACGGGGAAGAAAAAATAATAATAAAATAGAAAAAAAAAACGGAAATTATGAGAAGTAAGTAATGAAAAAGCTCAGAGTGAAAACCAAATACAGAAGAAGATTGACAAAAGTAGAAGAAGAAAATTGTAAAAACTTACTACTACTTAAAAACTTACTTAGAAAAATTGTATATAATTGTATATGTACAAACTTGTTTTTATTGTCCGAACTTATTGGAACGGGGAAGAAAAAGTAATAGCAAAATAGAAAAAAAAATCAACAGAAATTATGAGATGTAAGTGTTGAAAAAGCTTGGTGTGTAGCAGAAAACAAAGTAGAGCGTTGCCTAATGTTGATAGGGAAGAGTGAACTTACCTCTGTTTGCCAGGGAATTGAGACGGATCCAGTATTAAACTTGGCATAAAAGCCGCTGTCACTGCTATCCAAATTTACACCCTTCACTGTTGAAAACTGTTCAATATCTAAAACGTCTTTGGCATAAACTGCATGCGGATCCGGTATAAATGGAGGATCACACATTCCAGCTTCCAAACGACGAAAATTTATAGGCCTAAAAAATTCGTGCGTTTTTACTTCATCGGCTCCGTATCGACCTTTTGTGCAGCCCAGCCTCTCGTGAACCTCCTTCTTTAATAACTGAAAAATATATACATACATTAAAACACCATCACTTTATCTGTTTATAGGTTTTTTGAACTGGAGTAAAGTTTCCGGATTTTGATCTTTGTCCGTTTTCTTGCTTTTGTTCGTAAGTTTTAGCCACTTTTCGGTTATGTATATATGTATAGATCTATTTTATGTTAGGTGTTGTTTTATTTTTTTTTTCGCATTTGTAGTGGTGCCCTACAAGCTCAGCTTTTGGGGCTGCAATATCACCTGTACTTGTTTTCTTTTTTCGTTTTTTTTTTGTATATTGTTACATTAAAGTTAGAATTTATAGCATTAGATAATTTAATTGAATTGTAAAGGATTAAACAGAAGTATCGTTTTATTCAGAGATATGCAGAGACTAGGTGTGGAAATTACAAGTTTCTTTTATATATATAAAAGTATTTTTATGTGGATTTTTTCTTATATATGTACAATATAACTATGTACAATAATACAATTAAATTATTTTTAGATTATCTTTTGAACAATGCACATCGATAATCCATGGCTGAAAATAGGAATTGATCAAATTCACTAATAGGAAATGTTAAAAAGCTCTGTTTTGTAAAAGATTAAACACAAGTATTTTTATGTGGATTTATTCTTATTTGCTGATATCTGAGTGGCTTCTTTTTATGCTCGTTGAAAAGCCAATAAGAAATATTTCTAATCATAAGGTGCAAAGGCGGATCTAGAGCAGAATCCTGGAGTAGGGGCAATGTGACAAGGGCACCATTTATTGATCAAATTGACAAGTTTAAAAAAAAAAGAGAAGAAAAACGGAATGAGGGCGCCAGAAATATCTTGGGGGCCCCCCTACATCCGCCCCTGTTAAGGTGCGTTATATAGAAATATTACTTTGAAGATGAATCTGATAAAAATCATTATTCTGATTAAAGACTTTTGAATTAGAATAAAAAACAGCTTTCTGGACAAACATTCTTTAAAACATCAAAATTTTCAATTAATCTATGTTCATAAAAATTCAGAAATTTAGGATTCGATGTTTCAGCTTATTCTAGAATAAGTCAGAGAGATCTAATACTTTCTTTAAAATAGCAAAGAGAACTTGCCCAGAAGCAATTGTTTACGCGGGTTTACTTAAATAAAGTCTTTTATCTGAATAATAAATTTTCAATATCTCCACTTTAATAAAGGATAAAAAGAATCATTTGCATTTAATCTATCCTACCGAAAACCTGTAATGGACGTCGACCGGGGTGGGATGGGGGAGGCGATGTCTCCTCCCTGGAAAAAGAATATACGAATAAAACGAATAAGAATAGAAAATGAATATCCCATTTTGAATCGCAGTAAAAGATAATTTTCCAATAGCACTAGCCCTCCCTCAGATACTGCCCAGCGATGCGATTTTATAACAATATAGCAATCACTTCCCAGCTAAGAAACTGGAGCAGAACCTAAAATTAGAAAGACGCCCATTTAAAACAAGTTTGTGATATTCTGTTTCAATCAGACAGAATCAATCAACCCTTTGTCTGGAAATCCCAAGGCTGGAAGGGGTTTGGACTGTAGAATTGTCCGAATTTTTAATAATATAGCAACTGCTTCTAACACTTGCAAAAAAAATGGAATAGACCTTGAACTATACAACATGACATTTTAAACAAAATTGTGTAATTCAATTTCAATTGGACAGAAAGGTTATTAAGAAAACTTGGGGCTATGTGCGCCTCAGACTTCAGAACTTTCCGTAACTCGTGATAATAATATTGCAATCGCTTCCAGCCCTTCCAGGCTAAAAACTGGAATACACCTTAAAACTAAATCACAACTCCTTTTAAAACGGAGATGAAACTAGAACTACAAAGCAACTTATTTCAAACAAGTTTGTGTTATTCAGTATCAGTTAGACAGGAGGCAACCAATCCCTTATCTAGAAACCCCAGGGACAGCCTTTAGAAGTCATCTTGCAGTGACTCCAAGCTCAAAATGGAGAAGAAATTAAAACTATAAAAGAAAATATTTTAATAAAGTTCATGTTTTTCAAGTGCAATTGGACCAAACGTGAATAATTCACTCTACGGAGGGCTAGCTGTCATCTGATAATCAGAATTTCCTAGATTTTTTCCTTTTTTATTATGCTGAGAAAACAAAAAATCTAAACAAAAAAGGTGGCCCAGTAGCCTGAATTTGTATTGGTACTGTACGAAGACAATTATTTACAACAGTATATTCAGGTAACCTCAAGAACAAAAACCAAGAAAAAAATGGCGGAAGAATGTAATTTTTAATAATATAACATAAAAATTGGTCAGCATGCGATTTTTTTTAGGCAACAGTGTCTCAACCACCCACAGCAGGCATATCCTTCAACCTCATCCCGAACAGATGACGCTGCCTGATACAGAAGTACTGGACTAATATGGCAAACAGATGGCAAACTATAATACATACAAAAAATAATATAAAAAACTGATAATAAATGAATCTAAAAAATAAGCTGAAAATAACTACAATTGAATTAACTCATTGTTTTAGTGTTTTTTCATGACAAGAGTAATATTAAAAACTGAAAATAATCCAAAACGAAGACAAAGAGAGCAAAGCACACAAAAACTCTAACCACAATTACCGAGGATTTAGAAATAGGAAATAATAGCAAATAAAAGAAAGAAATCGTAATAAAAGCCAGAAAATACACAATCAAGTCCTAAAAGAGATCACTAAGCATATGCGGGATAGGATGGTTGGGATTCATGTTAATCAATTTTATGCTGCCCGAATTCTAAAAAAAAACCAAAGAAAAAGGTCCAAACTATTAGAAGTGTATTACAACCTGTCTCTTATATCTTTATCTTTTCAAAGAACAGGTTTGGCTGTAGGCTATTTAAAGTTTGTCAGTGGGAGCACTGATAAGGTCTTTTTATTTTAATTATGAACTGTATTTACTGGCAGTGAACTTTACAGTTCATCATTTAATTCTTAAATCCGAAATAAAAAGGATTTTAAAATTAACGATTGGTTATATAGATACATAGAAAGAAATAAAGATAAGTGAGGGGAGAAAGAGAAAGAGAAAGAGAGAGAGAAAGAGAGAGAGAGAGAAAGAAAAGAGAGAGAGAGAGAGAGAGAGAGAGAGAGACTCACTCCTTGACAGAGAGACTTGGCTTCTTCTGTGAATTTGTACGAGTAACTTTCGGTGACTTCTCGAATCCGTCTATCAACTTCCTCTCTTTTCACCTGAAAGTAAAGATTTATTTCAACTGAAATTTCAGGTTTATTTTTGTAACTCAGAAAATAAACTAACCAATATGATGAGCTGAGCAATTTTGACTAAATTGCAAGGATGACAATATTTATAGCTACCTCATTCAGTCGTTCCGTCCTATACCAGCTTGAGCAGAATCTCATTGTTATTATCCAGAAAGGTTTCACACAGCCCAATAATATCAGGCAGTCCAACACCAACTATTCAACTATTTTCAGCTGAGCTCATCAAGCGACGAATAAAGACCGAGTATTAAGTTGAAAGACCGACAAGTTGTTAGGAGGTTTAGCATGCCAATTTAATCAAAAATACACTGGTCACTTACTGAGGAACAGAAATTCATCGTAATTTGAAAAATCTATTTCCACTGCTGGCAACTTGTGTAAAATACCAGTCAGTAACTCCATGGAAGGGAGTGAATTGAATTTTTGATAATTCTGCTTTAGGTATTTTGAATCAGTTTATATATATATATATATATATATATATATATATATATATATATATATATATATATATATATATATATATATATATATATATATATATATATATATATATATATATATATATATATATAATCTTCAAAACACGCCTCACAAATATATATTGTGAAATGTAGAGCAGAATATGTTACTCTTTATACGGTAAACTTTTATGTCTTACTGTAAAACAGAGCAACATTACTATTTTTGGAAATTTATTTGAATTAAATGAGGCATCTCGGATGAACCGTAAATATTTGTCGAAATTTTTATTTATTTTCTACACTGGCCTAATTCCACTTGTTTCTGGTCTAATAATAATAATAATAATATATATAAAAAAAAAAAAAAGCATTAATAAAGGCATTTGGATATTTTTACACAGGGGCGGATATGAGGAGTCGTTCCATTTCCAAAGTTGGTCTCAAAAACCCCATTCACAAAAACTGTTGCCCAAAAATGCCCCTGGGTCAGTCCAAGGCTAGTAAGGCCGTAGGTTGGATCATTATGTTTTTGAAACAGCATAAAATAAGAGATCACGAATTCAGATCGAAGTCGTACGGAAATTAAATTAAAAAAAAAAAAAAAAAACTAAGTGTAGTGCTACGGCTCATTTTACAACATTTTAATACAGTTCCCCTCAAAGTTTTTAGCCAGTTGTATATGAATTTATGTTTTAAAGCATTCCTAGCTTTTAATACTATTTTTTTGCCTTCTTTTTGATTTATTGGAAAATTTTTTGTTTGTGTTTATTTAATTTTTTTTGCAGTAGTCTTCTATTAATTGGACAATTAAAAACTTTCAAGCCCATACAAGGTTTGAAACAAAATTTCCCAGACACCTGCTGTTCTTCGAAGTCTTTCACTGTCGCTTTGGCATTCATCCATAAAACAGTTTGCACAGGCTGTTCTGTCTTCAACGGCTGCTGTTCACCACCAGCTAATGGTCACAGAAAAACCCTATGCGTAGACATTTACTGTCTAGACCTGTATCAAGACAAACTTATTAACTGCAGCACGTTCGCTCAACTGGCTGGTAGGATATTCTAAAATGCAGAGCTTCTCCTTTTATACACCTCTTACTCAATAACTGTATAGTACCCATACAGGTCTAAAATTATTGCAGAAACCATAATTCCCTTATTTTTGAACTTTAATATATGATTCAGAAATTTATAAATTTTTACAAAGGGAATTTTCAAAATACAAGACTAGATATCGAGCCAAAGAAATCTTAAGATTTCTGCAGAACCTACAAAACTGGTATTTGAAACTTGCCAGGCACCACAGACAATGAACAAGTACATGAACGTGGAAGCTTCTCCAATTCTCCAAAAAGTAATATATAAAGAGTTTTTTAAACATGCAATTATATTCTGTAGTTTCCTTTGTCACTGAACACGACATAAGCCTTTTTCAAGGAGAGAATATATAGCCAATTAATTTTAATTTATTTTGCTGGGAACTTCCTTGGACTGTGAAAATCTATATATCTACATACAACGCTGGATTTCAAAATGAGTCAAATAGTTATAATTTCAATACAACTAGCAGTAAAAAATTAAATTTCCGAAATTTCAATGTTAAAATTTAAATAACTGTCGCGTTCCCCAATTTTTTCAAGCCACTAAATATTGTTAGCACGCTATTGTTAGCATAGAAGAGCAGAAACAGATTTGTTTATATTTATATAAGATATATATATATATATATATATATATATATATATATATATATATATATATATATATATATATATATATATATATATATATATATATATATTACTATTTTTGCCAAGAAAACTACAGTAAACATTTTAGAATTCTAGTTAAGGCTTTATTTTGCCTTATATAAGATATATATATATATATATATATATATATATATATATTTGTATATATATATATATATATATATATATATATATATATATATATATATATATATATATATACCGTATATATATATATATATATATACCGGTAAAAAAAATTAATAGTAATATTTTGTTGTATAGTATTCATATGTATGTGTTGTTGTTTTTTATATATAAGATAGGCTAGGTGGATAATCATGAGTTGTTATGTTGATATATTTATTTATAAGATATAAATCATAGCAGGAATTTGAAACACAAGTCCTTAGGACTTTCTTTTTGATGCAATAATTTATTAGCAGTGTCATTTTTATTTATGTTTATATTGGATAAAAATAAAAACCTACCTACCTACCATATATATATATATCTATATATATATATATATATATATCTATATATATATATATATATATATATCTATATACTATATATACTATATATGAATACTATACAACAAAATATTACTATTAATTTTTTTTACCGGTATATATATATATATATATATATATATATATATATATATATATATATATATATATATATATATATATATATATATATATATATATATACAAATATATATATATATATATATTCTTATATAAGGCAAAATAAAGCCTTAACTAGAATTCTAAAATGTTTACTGTAGTTTTCTTGGCAAAAACAGTATATATATATATATATATATATATATATATATATATATATATATATATATATATATATATATATATATATATATATATATATATATATATATATATATATATATATATATATATATATATATATATATATATATATATATATATATATATTTCCAAATAAAGTTCATATAACAGGAGGAACTCGACAGTCTCTAAGATTTTTTTCGTCTTAGTCTTTAACAAGCATAATTATTTGAATTTTGTTTCAAATAATTTTGTTTCATATATATATATATATATATATATATATATATATATATATATATATATATATATATATATATATATATATATATATTTCCAAATAAAGTTCATATAACAGGAGGAACTCGACAGTCTCTAAGATTTTTTTCGTCTTAGTCTTTAACAAGCATAATTATTTGAATTTTGTTTCTATTAGTTTTTTTTTCTTAAGAGTATGGGTAACTTATTCGAGTGGAAATTGGCACCAGTGTAAAATAAACACCAAGGTCATCTAGCGTTTGGCGACACTTGGCATTCTTTTTTTCAAGCTTTGTAATCGTTTTTTTTCTTAGGAACTGAGATCAGACACTTATTACCACCCTAATTCTACCAATTACACCGATTGAATGAATTATTCTGATTATTAAATTTGAAAAATGTCACGTGTCGTCAAAGGCTAGATGACGTTGATAGTTATTTTTTTTGTCGACATTCGCGCTAGTTCCCACTCTTAGAAGTTACCAGTACTTTCTGTTTTTATCTTCAAAATCATCTACGGAAAGAAGTTAACAGCGGAGATACAAATGCTTTATTAGCTGCAATATAACAATACATAAAACAAAAGCTGGCCACACTTACAATTTAGGAATATTCAAGACTGGAGAAATGCATTACTTAGATAGCATGTATAAGAAACTAAACAGTTTCCATTAAGAGGTTAAAGGTTTAACGACCCACTTGACCATTGAATTGATATAACCAGGCCGTCTAAGTAGGCCCCTCCCTCATAAAGTTCAAAACAATGGGGAACTACCCAAAGTCATAACTACCACGTGTAACGTGTCCAACTAGCAGTAAGCTTCTGCTAAAATAACTTCTGCTAAATAACTGTCGCGTTCTCCAATTTTTACGCGTGCAATGTTAGCATGCAAGAGCAGAAACAGATTTCTAATATATCAAACAGTTCGTGGTAACGAACTGTAGTAAGGAGCGATCCGGCTCAATAGTAACCAAAACTCTAAAAAATTGAATTTTGATATAAATAGCTACATCAAAAGAATCGCATTTTAATGCTGATTTTAAATATATAAGTTTCATCAAGTTTAGTCTTAGCCATCAAAAGTTACGAGCCTGAGAAAATTTGCCTTATTTAGGAAAATAGGGGGAAACACCCCCTAAAAGTCGTAGGATCTTAACGAAAATGACACCATCAGATTCAGCGTATCAGAGAACCCTACTGTAGAAGTTTCAAGCTCCTATCTACAAAAATGTGGAATTTTGCATTTTTTGCCAGAAGACAAATCACGGGTGCGTGTTTATTTGTTTGTTTTTTTGTTTTTTTTTTTTTTTTTCCCAGGGGTCATCGTATCGACCAAGTGGTCCTAGAATGTCGCAAGAGGGCTCATTCTAACGGAAATGAAAAGTTCTAGTGCCCTTTTTAAGTGACCAAAAAAATTGGAGGGCATCGAGGCCCCCTCCCACGCTCATTTTTTTCCCAAAGTCAACGGATCAAAATTTTGAGATAGCCATTTTGTTTGGCATAGTCGAAAATCTTAATAACTATGTTTTTGGGGATGACTTACTCCCCCACAGTCCCTGGGGGAGGGGTTGCACGTTACAAACTTCAACCAGTGTTTACATATAATAATGGTTATTGGGAAGTGTACAGATGTTTTCAGGGGGATTTTTTTGGTTTTGGGGGTAGGGTTGAGGGAGGGGGCTATGTGGGAGGATCTTTCCTTGGAGAAATATGCCATGGTTGAAAAAAATTCAATGAAAAGGGCGCAGGATTTTCTAGCATTACTATAAAAAAAAACAATGAAAAAATAAACATGAAAACGTTTTTGCAAATGAAAGTAAGGAATAGCATTGAAATTTAAAACAAACAGAGATTATTACGCATATGAAGGGCTCTAAAAATACTTTTGCATAAAGAGCGAGGTATTTAGGAGGAGATAAATACCTCGCTCTTTATGCTAAAATATTTTTAGTGATTTCAACTATTTATTCAACGGCCTATTTGATTCAGGGGTCATTCTTAAAGAATTGGAACAAAACTTACGATTTAGTGTAAAGAGCGAGGTATTAACGAGGGTACAAACCCCCTCATACACATAATAAAAATATAAGAATATAAAAGTTTGTTACGTAAGTTAATTCTTAAGTTACGTATATTTTTTACTAATAAAAACGTTCATTGAATATTAAAAGTTATAGTAGCCTTTTTAAGTAACCGAAAAATTGGAGGGCAGCTAGGCCTCCTTCCCCACCCCTTATTTCTCAAAATCGTCTGATCAAAACTAAGAGAAAGCCATTTAGCCAAAAAAAATTAATATACTAATTTCATTTCAATAATTTATGTGCGGAGAGCCAAAATCAAACATGCATTAATTCAAAAACGTTCAGAAATTAAATAAAAAAAACTAGTTTTTTAACTGAAAGTAAGGAGCGACATTAAAACTTAAAACGAACAGAAATTACTCCGTATATGAAATGGGTTGTCCCCTCCGCAGTCCCACGCTCTTTACGCTAAAGTTTTAGTTGTTTTAAAAAGTAGAATTGTGGCAAAGAGTCAAACTTTAGCATAAAGAGCGTGGGACTGCGGAGGGGACAACCCATTTCATATACGGAGTAATTTCTGTTCGTTTTAAGTTTTAATGTCGCTCCTTACTTTCAGTTAAAAAACTAGTTTTTTTTATTTAATACATATATAAATTTTGCTCAGCGTGTCATTCAATCAATTCAGGAAGATTAGAGTTAAAAGAAAGTTAAGAAGTCTGTAAACACGCTATATATGAAGCGGCAAAAACGAAGATAACGAAAAAAGTAATCAGGAAACCGAACTTAGGTGATTTTCAGCCAGTAAAAACGAAATAAACAACGCAATTATTTCGGCAAAGACTTCCTCCAAGCTGTCCTTGGCTCTCAAAACGAGAATAAAATATATATATATATAAATATATAAATTGTATATATAAATGGACACTCTTATATATATATATATTTTTTATACCTTTTTTCTTCCTTCTTTTTGAGTTTCGAGGAAAGCTTAACAGTCTTTACCAAAACATTTGCTTTTTCTTCTTTTTTTTTGTGGGGGGGGGGCTGGAAATCACTCCCATATAGTTTCTTAATTACTTTTTCTGCCTTATTTTCGCTTTTTATCTAATATTAGGGAGTCTTGGAAATTTTCTTTCGTATTCCTAGTTCCTAGTTCAAAATTGAGAATTGATTAATAAAGAAAATGGTTTAAATAAAATATTCAATAATTAAAATTGGTATTTTAAGCACAGTCATCGATACATTTGTCTAAATCACGTAGGTTCCCTTTTTACTTTCCCACTCGAAAATCCTGTTTCCATACGGATTCTTTTTCTTTCATTTAGTATGTTGTACATGCCTTTGCTCGGCAACGAAATATAGCTAAAATGCATTAATGTAGCTTCAATCTATTAGAATGGTCTTATAAGGTTTTATATACTCCATCCCAGTGACAATGGAAAACTAATATGACGGAAAACTCAGGTCGTTTCTCAGGAGAGCATCCAATAGCGCAATCTAGCACATAGAGTCGGAACTTAAAAGTGAACTTAAGACAAACTATAAATCCGTGGCGTTTTGCAAAAAGGGCGTAAGTCAACTCTTCCTAACTTTACAGGAGAGTAAAATGAAAATCAAAATGCGCAATGAGAAAATCTTCACCCTTTTGCAATAACTTGTAACTCGGTCGGAATTAAAGATAAGCCCATTTTGAATAGACCGATCGATAGACCACTTCGAGTTCTTCCGAATCATATATTCAGCATATTTTCGGCAAAACATAATTTTAGGCCCTTTTTGCAAACCATCACGGAAATATAACACAAAAACAAAAATATTAGTTGTAAGCAATCTTTGTTTTAAATTATAAAGGACTCTATCTAAACAGGATAGCCCAATGACATTAAAGTACCAAAACCGTGAAAAAGAAATGTCAATACTTGAATTGGCTAACTACAAATTTATAGAACTAACCATATGTATATTGAAAATTCAGAAAAAAATCAGAAATTCAATTTTAAATGAAAAAGTCTTAGTATGCAGCTATCCAGTTTTTGGTGTTAGCGGACACTAAATTTGAAAAAAAAGAAATGTGTGTAAAAAATAAGCTTAAAATATGTAGCATTAAACAGCTTAAGAAGGTGTAGCTTCCCTCTGAAGGTCTAGTTTTCTTTGGCAATCAACAGATTGGAAGTGTTTTAATTTTTCCGACAAAATCGTAGTCAAATTTAACTAATACGTTTCCCTTAATAATTTCCATCCTTCAGTTGGCAACATACGAAAATGTGATTCTGCCCTAAAGCTTAAAAATTTTGAAATAATTCTATAATTTTGAAAATAAAATGCGTTTTTAACTGGAAAAGCACGATTTTCAAGTATTATTAAATCTGAGATAGTTTTAAGCCTTATGAATTTTATATGGTACGTTTCTCTTATTTATTTGTCATCATTCAGCGTGGCAATACTGAGGAAAATGTGATGCTGTCCAAAACTTTATAATTTTGTAATAATTCTGTCATTTTGAAAATAAAATACCTTTTTTTTCGCAAATCACAGTTTTCAGGTATGATTAAATCTAAGATAGCTCTTAGCATTATGAATTTTATCTGGTAAGTTTCTCATATTTATTTTCATCATTCAGCGTGGCAATGCTGAGGAAAATGTGATGCTGTCCAAAACTTTATAATTTTGTAATAATTCTGTCATTTTGAAAATAAAATACCTTTTTTTTCGCAAATCACAGTTTTCAGGTATGATTAAATCTAAGATAGCTCTTAGCATTAAGAATTTTATCTGGTAAGTTTCTCATATTTATTTTCATCATTCAGCGTGGCAATACTGAGGAAAATGTGATGCTGTCCAAAACTTTATAACTTTGAAATAATACTATTATTTTGAAAATAAAAGACTTCTTTCTAGAAAATCACGGTTTTCAGGTATAATTAATCTGAGATAGCTCTCAGCATTATAAATTTTATCTGGTACGTTTTTCTTATTATTTTCATCGTTCATCATGGCAACACTGATGAGAATGTGTTACAGCCCTAAACCTTTATAATTTTGAAATAATTCTATAATTTAATAATTTTCAAAATAAAAGAAAATTTTTAGAAAATGACGGTTTTCAGGCATGATTAAATCTTAGATAGCTCTCAGGGTTGTGAATGTTTGTCTGGTACGTTCCTTTTATTTATTTTTCATCATCCAGCGTGACAATACTGAGGAAAATATGATACTCCCAAAAACTTGATAATTTTGAAATTCTATAATTTAATATTATTGAAAATAAAAGGAAATTTTTAGGAAATCACAGTTTTCAGCTATGATTAAATACAAGATAGTTCTCAGCGTTAAGAATTCTATCTGATACGTTTCTTTTGGGTCACTTTATTAAATCAATCCCAAAAGGATTAGAGCTAGAAGAGGGTTAAAGGATGTGGAATGTTTCTTTCGTATTTGTGACATAGGATAAACTAGAAACTAGGTAGAAGTTACGTAATGGAACACTTGGTTTTTACACAAATATTTCCCCCCTCTTTTTAATAGATTTTACATGCCTTTCTTTGTAATAATAAATAAAAACACACACCAATAAGAAAAGGGAGAGAAAGATAGAGAAAAGTTAGACCTTTTTAAGTCGGGAACATTTTGCGTTACAGACCTTTTCTTTCCTGGCTCGAAAAGGCGCCTGTCCTTCAATCATCTCAAATACTAAACAACCAAAACTAAACCAGTCAGGACTAAACGTGTATCGGGCATTGTCAATTACTTCCGGTGCTAAAAACAAAGACAAGAAAATATATATATATATATATATATATATAGGATATTAAAACAACCGCTAATTCAAATGCATTATTAATTTTGGCAGATACTAGGCCTTAGCCTAAAAAAGAAGAAAATAAGCTTTCTCCAAGGAAAATAAAGAGCGACGTTAAAGTATCAAGGAAACAATATGACTACATTTGCACTCCCCCTAGATCCATCTTAGGTCTATTCATACTTTAAAATCCTTTTCATACTCTAAACGGGCCGTAAATTAAACGAGCTGCCCATTGTTTACACTTTGGTTAATCATGGATTAGACGGGGGGAGGGGTATTTGATTCTGGGTGTGCAGTTATCTAAACAATTTCGAAGATTATTCTCTAGGGAAAAAAAGTCAGAGTTTGGCTGGGGGAGGGGTCTTAGGGATCCCGAAAATGGAGAAGAACTGTTTTGCTTTTAACGGATTGTATTTCGAGCAAGCTTTTACGGCTCGGTCGCAAGGCCAAGATTCCCAGAGTTTCTCAACATTGAACATTGAAAACGATACAAGTACCAAAGTAAACGAAAGATGCTATATTCACCAATCTTTTCAAATTATTAACAATACCTTGAGAAAGCCTTAACGGATAGAGTTGAAACTTTAAGGAATGTTAAATCGATCCGTAATTTTGACCTAGGGAAGGCATGGGGGTGGAGACAAATCGAAAGAAATATGTGTATTCAAGTTGCTGAAGTAGCATGTCTGCACGGTCTTGAGAATTTCAAGGGGGATTGAGTCGTAATTGGGCAAGAGACTATAAGATTGGGCAAGATAAATTCAGATTTAGTTGAATTTTATGGGGTGGGGAGGGGAAAGGGCTGACCAACTTTGTCTCTAATCAATAAATAAATATCGTTTTTACACTTTAACTTCATATAGGACCTATGGTTTGCGCATGGTTCAGAAGAAATAAAAATATCAAAAGACACTATACATTACCAGGGTGTCAAAATGGCATATCTGCAACATCTCAGAAATGGCTAACGGCATTAAGTTGAAACATTCAGGGAATGTTAGGGAGAGAGGGACTAAAGTTGAATTGTGACTTGGGGAAAGGATAGAGCAAAATCAAAAGGATTACTATATTCCCGTTATCAAAATAAAATGCCTGCAATATCTTAGGGACGAAAATTGATGGCTTAAAGGATCCACTTGAAACTTTGAGGAACCATTGTATAGGGAGGGGGGCAACTATGTTTTATATTTTTACCTGGGGAAAATCAAGGAAATCTTGTCAAGGATCATATATTTCGGAATAAAATGTTGCTATATATTGAATCTTAGTGCGAAAAACATGAATATTTTTTGACACTCACATGCTTTGTAATTTCACACCGTAAAGGCATCTTAAATAAAATTCCTGGACAAAGAGAACCTCAATCAGGAAAAGAATCAGGTTGTGTTGCTTTTTGACGTCTTATTTCTACTTTAATTTTTTTTAAAACATCAAAACAGAATCTTTTTTAATATATGACGTCAAAATGCGTTAGAAAAGCTTCAACAAAATATAATAGAAAGAAACCTTTTTTATAGAAAGAAACTCTCCTTACCTAATCCTTGCCCTACACTCACTTTCAACTATTAAATAAGGCACTAGCCTTCTCATTTTTTCCTACACTACACGACTTTTCTACTCCTAAAACTACTACTACTGCTACTATTATTATAAACTGGTATTACTGCTACTAAAACTAAGACTATAATGTTTCTATAATGCAATTATAATAATAATACAATTACATTTTCCTGTTTCTATAATCATTATAGAAACAGAACCATATATCGGTAGTATTGGTAGCAAAAACTGCGAAAATTGCTAAATTGGTAGCAATACATCAGGTTCACCCTTCACATTAAAATTAAGTAATTTTTTGTGTCATCTTTATTCTTAATTTAATAAATAGTTTCATAATTTCAATCTTCAATGTTATAATAAATTTAAAACTTTTCTATATTTTACGAAAAAAGTATATACATACTATAATGGTGTAGAATAATTTAACGGTCTTGAATAAAATGTGAAGACTGATAAGGAATTAACGAGCAAAAGACTAATTTTGATAATGATCATTATTTTAATAATTAACTCATCAAACATTTCGAGAAAAAACCGCATACCGTCAGCATATCGAATTTAAACAGACATATATTTATGACAAATATAAAATGTCTGTAGGATTCAATATACTGACTTGATAATGAAAAGATTTTTTCCCAAAACGTCTGATGATTTATTTATTAAACTTATTTATTAAACTCGTTAATTCTTCTTCTAATAGATACAATAATATTTACATCTCTTATTAATTGCTATTAAAATAAAAATAAAATTTAGGGGACACTTGGTAATCAATGCTATAATGCAATACTGGATGAATATTCGTATAAATTAAAGGGTTGTAACAGGATGGCTTCAGCCCTAAAGAAGGCCAAAACTATTCAGGTTTTTAAGCCGTTTGAATAATATTCCTCCTCCAAATCCAACCAAATTTCTACAGCAAACCAGGAGTCAAGCAACTCCAGGGTCATTAAAAGATACGGCATCATAGACCCGAATGCTTCTATCAGAAAAAGCATAGAAGCTTATAATAATAGAATTGGTCGGCACCCCTGGAGCGCCATTTTGATTCAATGAATGTTTTGCTTTTGTATGTTTTAATTGTTTTTAAGTAAGGTTTTTTTCCTCTTTTCTTTTATTCACATTATACTCCGTTTTTCATGTGTATTATAACGGGTTATAAATTAATTCAATTCAATTCAATTTCTAGATTTTCTGAAAAATTTCGTCCAAAACCTAAATAGCAAGCAAGAATATTAATTCTTAAGCAGAAAACCGAAAAATACTTTCCAAATATTTTTTTCATTGATCATAAAAAAACCTAATGTCAATTAAAAATGGCAGACATCAATTTTTAAAAATCTAAAAAAAAGAGTTTTCAGAAAGAATTGAGCAGAAATACAGTTGTATAATAATAATTCAATCTTAAGAGACGCGGAAATTAATATTTATGAATAAGCAACACCCAAAACGAACAGAAATTAACACAAGCAGGAGCAGAGCCAACGTCCCTTAATCTTTCTAAAGACTAAAATGTCAATTGCAACTTATTGAAAACAAAACGAACAGTAAACGTTTTCTCTTTTATAGAATTATAAATCAAAAATTACCGAGACTTCTAGGAAAGAATATAATACGTATTTGACAATAAATCTACTTTCATTAGTTCTTTTAAATAATCTTGTTTATGATGGTTATTTTCCTTCTTTTTGTTGTTGTTGGAGTTCTGACTAATAAAAAGCACATTTTTTCAAAATAAGTATCATTTTCAATGAGATGGAAATGACGTTATAGCCGTTTAGAAGCTTTTAAAGGGAGGGAAGGGGATCTATTGAATAAAGGATAAAGATCCCATAGAACCATTTCTGGTGGGTAGGGCGTCGAATAAGCATTTCAGTTACTGGGTCTCTTTAACAGGGACGAGTAGCAAGCATGTCATTCAACATTGCCGCTAAGGGGATTGATCCCCGAGTCCCATAGTACCAACCAGAGTATCAATCCACTGTGCTCCCACAGGGTAAGGACAGACAGCACCACTCTTATTCACATCTATTGATTAGCATTGAGATATTGTCTTTTGCTGTTGTCTTGTTGTTAATGTTATGATAAATAAAAAAGAGCCTACTCGAAATGCGAATTGTTTTCAGAAAAGTACAAATGAAACTCTGGCCTTTAGAAGGTTTCATTAATTCTATTTGTTTTAAATTTGAGTTATAGCCTGACTATTTCTGCTCGTCTTTAGTTTAATATTAAATAAAAAAAAACTATTTTTTTTTAACTGAAAGTAAGAAGCGACATTAAAACTTAAAATGAACAGAAATTACTCCGTGTGTGAAAGGGGCTGTTCCCTTCTCAACGCCCCGCTCTTTACGCTACAGTTTTTTACTGTTTAATAAAGTATAATTTAGAGAAAGAGTCAAACTTTAGCGTAAAGAGCGGGGCGTTGAGAAGGGAACATCCCTTCCTATTGATGGCTATTGATGGCACGATGAAGTCGACAACCGATAAGTCAACCGATGACAATCAGAAATCGATGACGCTGATATGACAATTATGGCGTGGCGGCAGTAAAAATTAAACTAAAGTCGAGTTTAGACAAACAAAAGAAATAAAAGCTGCTCCAATAATAAAAAATAATGTAACAATCTACAATGAGATAAATATAGAGTTATCTCTTGATGTACCTGAAACCACTGTCTATTCTCTTTTTAACGTAGCATAGATACAATTTAAGAACAAAGCTATTTCTACTGTAGACACAAATACATTTAGAACGCTAATGGATCTATCACGAGGTGAAATATTTCGCAAAACTCATATATTTGTTCCCTGCAATTAATTGTCTAAGTTTTGACATTGCATTAGTAACCAAGGGAAAAGAGATATGCTTATTTGCTATGTTGATTAAAATGCTTCCCTTTTAGAACTTTATATGTCTTCTTTTAAATTTTCATTCTAGATAAAGAGTTCATTAAGAATTAACTTCTTAAGCAAGAAGAGGGAAAAAAATAAATAAAAATAATAATTTCTTGATAATATTTCCTGCTAATAATGTAATTTGATAATTATGATGTTTTTCAACAAATAATTATTTGACAACAAAGTCAACCAAAAGCAGCATAATAATGTGTTCAAATAGTTCGTGGCAACATAGCATATACAGTATAAAGAGCGACCCGTGCTAATAGAAACCGATACTAAAGAAAAAATGAATATAAAAATACTAAGGAAATAAAGGAAAAGAAATAAAAGATAAAGAAATGAAAGATACTGGAGAAATAAAGGAAAAAAGGAAAAAAGGGGAAGAAAACAAAACAAAAACAATTCTTCCCGATGACTCCAAATATGGACATCAAGCCAAACGT
The DNA here is from genome assembly GCF_032884065.1 of Artemia franciscana. Classification (NCBI taxonomy): domain Eukaryota; kingdom Metazoa; phylum Arthropoda; class Branchiopoda; order Anostraca; family Artemiidae; genus Artemia; species Artemia franciscana. Next base: position 38,747,722 of record NC_088865.1, read on the forward strand.
TTTTGGCCACCCATGGGGTGCCAAACAAAGAGTAGCTCGTTCCCGAATACAGCGGGGGGAGGTCTTAAGAAAGGATTTAAAGGGAGTTGGAACTTCAAGGGAGGAAGGGGGTAAATACCGAAGCTTTGAATATATTGGCGTGGAGGAAGAGTGTGAGCTACTGTGTTAGCTTCGGGTAGTTCGGTGTTACACTGAGTTGTCAGTAGTAACAGTAACAGTCAAAATTGCTCATTAAAAGACATTAACATCAGAAAAGTTCCATAATTTATAGGAAAAAAAAAAAAGTGGAAAGCCTCACTGCAAAGGGGTATAATCTTCATGAAAATTACACGAGATTCGACATGTACACGAATTCTATACCATAGACAGGGTCGTATCCAGAGGGAGGTTATCCGATTTGAACCACCCCTCCCTCCAAAATTTTTATCCGACTTGTACAAGAGTAACAAAAATAGAAATAAACTAATATTTGCTGCGTTTTATAATTCTTAACCCCCCCCCCCTCCGAACTAAAATACCCCCTCCTCTGATCACAGATAATAGATACGGCTCTGACAATAGGTCCCAAAATCTTATATGCTAACGATAGTCTAATTTGTTCCCAAAAAGTTGGACACAGATGCACATTTATTTATCCGTACTGTTTTTCACTAGGAATAAACGTAACAGAATTGCGATTGCTGAATATCGAGCAAGAATGTATCGAGAGTGATGGATCGTACAAAATTGGATCTTTTGTCCTTAAAAATGTACTTCAAGGAATGGTAAATCTTCGTGCATATATTGCTGTTTGGCGGTACAAAATCGCAAAAAGAACACTGCTTTGCTATAGTACCATCTCTTTTGCTGCTCACTTATCTTCTAAGTAACGAACAATTCAACAATTTGGACGTTCTCAGCGAATTCCGATCGAAAGGTTAGCTAGGGATCATTATTTGAAGTTTCAGATTTCTTAAATTCTATTTTGTGAGAAAGATTTAGATAGCTTCGAAGGCCACACTGCCTTTCCATGACGAAAGTATAACAGTTCAAAATAGTGATGAAACCTTTTAATTGACAGTGAACAGATATAAAATTTTTAACTGGATATTTCGAACACATACACAGTGTTCATTACACATAATTATAGTGTCACAGATTAAAAGGTTTCATCCTTATTTTGAACTGTTATACTTTTGAGAAAATTTTTTCAGTGTACATGTTTATTATCATTTTGATCTCCTGTAAAATTAGGAAAAGTGTACTTAGGCCCTTTTTGCAAAACGCCACGTAATTGTGCATCATATTTAGGAGGCTTATTCCAGCTGAAACAATCCGCAAAGCTGATTCTCTATTTGCCTCCTTTAATTAGTTTTGATATTACATCAAAAACTTTTGATATTACAACACTATAATGATAGAATGCTGAAACTAGAATGGACCCTGTAATAGTAGATACATTTAACTGAAATGATTTCTAGTGTTCTCATCTAGCAGCCTGAAACTCTGATGGTAAGTTCCGAGAATATGATAAGACAATCTGATGGTAAGTTAATCTGCTGGGCAAATCCTGTTTTATAGAGGAACTTTTCATTGAATAATCAAGTAAATAATTCATTTCCAGAATAGTCTTATGGCATTTGATCCCATAAATTGTTAATTAAAGACATTTCAATGACTTTAAGAGATATAAAACAATACTGTAAATAACTTGAAACAATACATACAATAATCTACCCCAAAAATGTTTTCTAAAAATACAGGGCTACCAGAATTACTTCCACCTCTTTATTGGGACCGAATTATTGCTAAAAAAAACTATAAAATAGATGTTTGATCAAGAGCTCTAATCTTACAACCAGTAAGAAGATAAGGAGGTGAGGGGGGATAATCAGTGAGTAATAGATTATATTTATACTTCAATACAAGTTTCGAGGCGAATAGTTAATATTATGGGTTATATTCTGTCTAATGGTTCTATTCAATTATTGGCCATTTCAATAACTCCAATTTCAATAGATGTCCTCGATGCTTGGAATCCATTAAAGAGGCAGACTATTCTAATGGTTTACCGCCAAACTTATCGTTCACTTTCCGAATATCTGACCTAAGATAAAAAGCGGAGAAACCATATTTTTCTCGAACAATTTTAACGTTAGACTGAGACACCACTGGCTGACGTTATATTGACATGCCCCGTATTACCATAAAAGGTAAATAATAATAATAAAAAATATAACTTACCCATGTACCCTACAGTTCCAACTCGACCCCGAACTGTTTCGCCTTCAGGTATTTCAACAGCTAAGCCCAAGTCAGATATTCGAACATGACCTTTATCGTCCAAAAGAATATTTTCAGGTTTACAATCTCGATATACAATTCCATTTCGATGCAAATGAGCTAAGCCACATAATACCTAAAAATGGTAAATATTTTCAGGCTAAGAATATCGATATATGTATCTCTTTTCTATGTATATGAGCTACGTCGAGCAACACCTTAAATGAGCAGATTAGCATAAAATTTGATTGAACAGAGCCGTTAATTGAAAGGATAGTCTCTGCTTCTCAAAGTCCCTAAGTCAACTCAGTAAGATTGTTGAATCAATCTAGATGGGTGGGGGGCGGGGGGCTATGTGAGTGGCTAGTACGCTTTAGTCTTCCCGTGGTTTAAATTCAATAGGACACAAGACATCAAATAGAACCACCATGACAAGTTTGGACAAATCTTAATACAATTAGAGTGACTATAACTTAAAACTGAACTACAATTGCCTTTAACTACAATTGACTACAATTAGAGTGATCAATTTAAAACTATGGCACCTTAACCTCCCCTCTCCTCTTAAGAATAGAACATAAGTTTAGGTTTATCCCTTGTTTTCTTGGTGACTTATTTTTGTTAATTTATGATAATAACCCCAAGAGTGCTTTTCGTTTTGTTGAAAAATATGGTTTGTGAGTTGTATAAAGACACTCAACGAATTACACCCATGTTTGCACAATATTGGTATTTCGCTATAGCGTTTAGTATTATTGGCCATCTCCAGAGCCGTTCCTAGGGTTGGTGGCACCTGGGGAAAAATCAATTCCAAAGCCCCCCTCCTGACTCAAATATAAGTAAAAGAACAGAATTAAAGCGAAAAACAGACCGAAATGGGTAGCCCCCCAACCGCAGCACCCTCTCTCCGAGCTGCGGCACCCAAAACATCTGATCCGCCCCCCTCTTTTGATGGTTCTTGGTAACTCTATTGTATTCCGAGCATCCTGATACCTGGAAACCCAGGTATCCATTTTGGTGGCCCTCAAGATCCAAAAATTTTGTAAGTATAATCATCATTCATCTTTTTATAAAAATTGAGTCGTCCTTCCATCATCTTTTTTACCGCTGAGAAATGGTTGATAGCAGGAGTCATCAGCCTTTTTTGGCGACTTTTTTGGTTAAAATCAACCAAAATGCAAATATTCGGGTAAGTGATATTTTCACTTTAAATTTTTTTTAAGGGAATAATAAGATGTACTTTATTAGGAATATTAGGCAGAAACTTGAAATTATGATTCTTATAACCATAAATATAAATACACTTTATTTCTAAGCATTCCCATCGCTCCCAAGATGCTAAACATGTAACGTCAGTTCGGACAAGTCTAAGGAGCTTACGGTTAAGCCAATTCCCACGTAACGCCTCCAATTCAGATGCCAAGAGAGGCGCAAAAACACCTGGCGCTGCTGCAAGTAGGAATTTAGCAATTCAAGCGTTGGAATTTTTAGCAGTTAACCTTTTCCTCTTCTTGCTTAATAAACATTTCCTTTGTAGAAATATTTTTTCACATTTACAAGTTGAACCAAATATGGACAAAAAGGAAAAGCCGATTTTTTTTCTAAGATGACTTCCAAAATCCACTTGCATTCACGTCCTAACTTCGAAGTCACTTGCATTCACTTCGTAGGAAGTGAGTCTAATGCAAGTCTTGGACTTAAGAATTGAATGTAGTTTTTAAGTCAGTTTCAAATGATATTAATCTCAGAGTCAAACTCTTCCATTTCTCAAACAGTTTCGAACTGTATAGTTATTCCCTTGGAGCCGTAGATTGAAAGCATCATAATAATTAATTTATTTGAGTAAAAGACAGAGGTCTTAAGAACTTGTTCTTAAGACCCTAATAATTAAAAAATTAATTCTTAGAAGTCTTAAAGTTTCTGTATATCATTAAAAAAAAAAAAAAAAAAAAAAAAAAAAAAAAAAAAAAAAAAAAAATCTACTAAGAAGTATCCCTTGACTTCCCTGTCTTATTGTGTTTTTCAGAAACTCGCCGTTAATTCATGATTTTCCGTTCGTGCTAATGCTAAGATCTGTAACAAAGCTGACAGATGGAGCGGGACTGTGGTTGGTAACAAAACCCTTTGGGAATTAGTTTTATTCTCCAAAATTTAGTAGCACTTAGCAATGTTTTCATTTCCATCTTTATTTGTTATTTCATGTACATCTTCATATTTTGAAGAAAATTACTGCTAAATATTCCTGGTAAGGACTGAATAATTTCTGGTACCTAAAATAAATAACTTAAAATAAAATCCTGGTACCAAAATGTACCTAAAATAAAACAAGTCCTCACTTAAAATGAGCTTGTAACTATTTCCAATTTATCCATACTTTTCTTTTAAACTATCTTGAAATAACCATTATTTATTAATTTTTTATTTTTTACTTTTTGTCTTTTTCTTGTCAATAGTAACAATTACTTTCCTTAAAGTACCAAGGAAATTGAAAATTAAACCTGATGTTTGAGCTGATTGAGTCAAAACTTACAAAGCCAAATTTTATATGCTAAAAATTAGGAAAAATCAGGAGTTTAATTAACAAAAATAACCTCCATATGGAGTAATGCAGTTTTTATAGTAGCGGGTTCCAAATTTATAAAAGAGAAACGAGGTTGAAAAGCACCAAATAATAAGCTAGAAATATATGCGTCCAAAAAGCTTAAAAAGGTGAAGCTGCTCTTTGAAGTTGTAGCTGTCTTTGGGAACCAACAAACTGTTAATGTTTGAGTTTTGTAAACGAAAAGCGTTGTCAAATTGAACTAACTAGTTTTGTTTATTTATTTTGACGATGCAATGCGGCAACACTGAGGCAAATTTGACATTAACTTAAAAACTTCCTAATTTTGAAAGAACCAAATTAAAAATCTTCAAAAATCGAGGGTTCTTGTGTTTTTCTCTTCTTCTTGTGTTATTCTGTAGCACACGCTCATTTGTTTAATGGTTTTTTTTCTGTTGATAAAGGCTTCCGGATGTGAAACCAAATATTCGAATATTTATAAGTTTTTACAAAAACTGAAGTACTTTTTTTTAATATACTATCTGAACTAAAAGTCTTAACGTTTTAATATTGTCATTTAATTTCAAGCAATTTTTAAAACTGACTTATGTATAGATCTTTCCCCCTTGTTTCCTTTTTTAAAAACCATCGTTTTATTTTCGTCTAATTTTTCAAGAATGTCCTTTTTCTTTCAGTGACACTTTAATTACTAATGGGTTTTCATGACTGTCCTGTCTTTCCATTCAATTTTTCTATTTGCCACGTATATCGAATATGTATTCGAGTTCGATTAGATTAACCAGATGTATACAAGCAGTTTCTCGTTTTTCCGCCTTTTTACTCAGATTAGCTAAATCATTTTACTATTTTCCCAGTTTAAACTGTTCTAAATTGTTACAAAATAGTTTTAGATTGAGCCTAAAAGTTTTCATGTTCATTTCAATATACACAATTATGAAATAATCAAAGTTTAAATCAGTTGCTCCCAACCAATTTTGGGCCATGCCTCACCTAGCCATTTCTAAAATCCTGATGCCCCCTGGAGATAATTAAATATTGTTACCAAAAATTTTGCGCGTATTAACCCGAAGGAAGCTTGAAAGGCCATTAACTTGATATCGAGTAGTCATCCAGGTGTATTTTATGCGAATGAAAATTGTTGTCTGTATACAACACCTTTCATACAACGCATGACGTCGTTGCAATACTATAACGTATCTGTTTTGCTCTTTAAATGCATATGAATGACGTCATTTAGATAAAAAATGTTTTCGTTTTAATTAAGACTAGAGTATTGTCAGCTGAAGGGTGCACGTCCTGCCCATGACCCACCAAAATATTCCAATGCCCCAACGATGGGCCGCACGTTGAGAGTTACGGGCTTAAACATATATTTAATACTAGCTGTTGGGGTGGCGCTTCGCGCCACCCCAACACCTAGTTGGTGGGGCGCTTCGCGCCCCCCAAGCCCTCCCGCGCGCGTAAGTCGTTACGTGCCATATTAGTTACGCGCCATTGTAGTTGTGTCCCTGTGTCCCACCTGTGAATAGATATATATATATATATATATATATATATATATATATATATATATATATATATATATATATATATATATATATATATATATATATATATATATATATATATATATATATATATATATATATATATATATACTAGCTGTTGGGGTGGCGCGTCGCGCCACCCCAACACCTAGTTAGTGGGGCGCTTCGCGCCCCCCCAAGCCCCCCCGCGCGCGTAAGTCGTTACGCGCCATATTAGTTACGCGCCATTGTAGTTGTGTCCCTGTGTCCCACCTGTGAATATAGATAGATTTATATATGTGTTTCAAACTACGTAAAAATTGCGAATATACAACATTCTTGGCTTTCCCACTACTGGGAGCTTTCCGTTTCCAATTGCCAGCAATTGATCTGAAAATGTTTGACCAGAGTCATCGTTACACAGACAGACAACTTATTTATATATATATAGAATATATATATATATAGATATATATATATATATATATATATATATATATATATATATATATATATATATATATATATATATATACTAGCTGTTGGGGTGGCGCTTCGCGCCACCCCAACACCTAGTTGGTGGGGGCGCTTCGCGCCCCCCCCCCCCAAGCCCCCCGCGCGCGTAAGTCGTTACGCGCCATATTAGTTACGCGCCATTGTAGTTGTGTCCCTATGTCCCACCTGTGAATATAGATATATATATATATATATATATATATATATATATATATATATATATATATATATATATATATATATATATATATATATATATATATATATATATATATATATATATATATATATATATATATATATATATATATATATATATATATATATATATATATATATATATATATATATATATATATATATGTTTTTAACTACGTAAAACTTGCGAATATACAACATTCTTTGCTGTCCCATTGTCTGTGCATATAAATAGATTGTCAGGTTTACCGACTCTTGAACATGCAACATATAATGGTCCATGGGAAAACAATCCGTATTCAGATCTATACCTCATGATTCTAATGATTGCCCTTGAGCTTTGTTGATGGTGATTGCTAATCGACCATTCCCTGAGTCGCCATCGTCATTTATATATCCCCCTGTGCACCCCGGCGTCCCCTTTGTAGTTATGTCCCTGTGTCCCGGTCGTCATTTATATTCCCTGTGTCCCGGTCGTCATTTGTGTCCCGGTGTTCCAGTCTGTGATTTCTCTTTGAGTGTCCCGGGCGTCATTTATATTCCTTGTGTCCCGGTGTCCCGGTCGTCATTTATATCCCCCTGTGCCCCCCGGCGTCCCCATTGTAGTTGTGTCCCTGTGTCCCGGTCGTCATTTATATTCCCTGTGTCCCGGTCGTCATTTGTATCCCGGTGTCCCGGTCTGTATATACATTCGTTTTTTAGTTTTGTTTTTCTCCTTTATTTTTTTCCTTTTTTCTTTTTTTTCTTTTTTAGTTTATTTAGATTTTTAGATTTTTTAGTTTTTTTATTAGTTTTTAGTTTTTTTGTAGTTTTTACCATTTTTTTAGTTTTTTTAGTTTTTTTTTTACTTATGTCCTGGTCGTCATTTATACTCCCTGTGTCCCGGTCGTCATTTGTGTCTCGGTGCTTTGTTGATTGCTAATTTATATTATATTTATATTTATATTTATATTTTTTATATTTATTAATATTTTTTTAGTTTTCTTTTTCTCTTATTTTTCAGTTTTTTCCTTTTTTTTAGTTTTTTCTTTTTTAGTTTTTAGTTTTTTTTTGTTTTTTACCTTTTTTTAGTTTTTTTAGTTTTTTAGCTTTTTTAGTTTTTTTATTAGTTTTTAGTTTTTTTTAGTTTTTGCCTTTTTTTAGTTTTTTCAGTTTTTTTTAGTTTTTAGTTTTTTACCTTTTTTTAGTTTTTTTTTAGTTTTTTAGTTTTTTTTCTTTTTAGTTTTTTTTGTAGTTTTTACCTTTTTTAGTTTTTTTTCTTCTTTTGTATTAGTGTGAAATAATTCAGACGTCATATGCGGACAAACACGACGTCACTCGACAGACAGACAGACAGACATAACCCACAAACAACTTATTTTTATATATATTTATTCATATTTTTTTAGTTTTCTTTTTCTCTTTTATTTTTCAGTTTTTTCCTTTTTTTTAGTTTTTTTCTTTTTTAGTTTTTAGTTTTTTTTAGTTTTTTACCTTTTTTTAGTTTTTTTTAGTTTTTTTAGTTTTTTAGCTTTTTTAGTTTTTTTATTAGTTTTTATTTTTTTTGTAGTTTTTGCCTTTTTTTATTTTTTTCCGTTTTTTTTTTAGTTATTAGATTTTTACCTTTTTTTAGTTTTTTTTTAGTTTTTTAGCTTTTTTAGTTTTTTTTTCTTTTTAGTTTTTTTTGTAGTTTTTACCTTTTTTAGTTTTTTTCTTCTTTTGTATTAGTGTGAAATAATTCAGACGTCATATGCGAACAAACATGACGTCACCTGATCCATCCACAGATCCACACACAGACAACTTATTTTTATATATATAGATATATATATATATATATATATATATATATATATATATATATATATATATATATATATATATATATATTTTCTTTGTAGTTTTTTGTAGTTTTTACCTTTTTTAGTTTTTTTCTTCTTTTGTATTAATTCTAAAGCCAAAGTTCAAACCTGGAGTCTCTCGGACCTAGAACCTGAAACATAACGCTTTACCAACTCAGCTACTTCGGCTTGAATACATTCGTTTTGAGCAGCTTCCTCGGGTGTTGCCATTGTAGGTTCTTCAGTCATTTTACAATTAGAAATTTCTCTTTCAACGGTCTTCTTACAATTAAAAATTTGTCTTTGAACGATATTCTTAAATACCTGTGTCCTGGTCGTCATTTATATTCCTTGTGTCCCGGTCGTCATTTGTGTCCCGGTATCCCAGTCTGTAATTTCTCTTTGAGCGTCCCGGTCGTTATTTATATTCCCTCTGTCCCGGTCGTCATTTGTGTCCCGGTCTGTAATTTCTCTTTGAGTGTTTTTTCTTTTTAGTATTTTTTAGTTTTTTACATTTTTTCTTTTTTTCAGTTTTCTTTTTCTTCTTTATTTTTCAGCTTCACTATGAAATACATATCGCCGAACCTTTGAAGCGCCACCCCAACACCTAGTTGGTGGGGCGCTTCGCATCCCGCCCGCCCCCCCAAGCCCCCCGCACGCGTAAGTCGTTACGCGCCATTGTAGTTGTGTCCCTGTGTCCCATCTTTGAATATAGATAGATTTATATATGTGTTTCAAACTACGTAAAAATTGCGAATATACAACATTCTTGGCTTTCCCACTACTGGGAGCTTTCCGTTTCCAATTGCCAGCAATTGATCTGAAAATGTTTGACCAGAGTCATCGTTACACAGACAGACAACTTATCTATATATATATATATATATATATATATATATATATATATATATATATATATATATATATATATATATATATATATATATATATATATATATATTTTTTCTTTTTAGTTTTTTTGTAGTTTTTACCTTTTTTAGTTTTTTTCTTCTTTTGTATTAATGCTAAAGCCAAGGTTCAAACCTGGATCCTCTCGGACCTAGAGCCTGAAACATAACGCTTTACCAACTCAGCTACTTCGGCTTGAATACATTCGTTTTGAGCAGCTTCCTCGGGTGTTGCCATTGTAGGTTCTTCAGTCATTTTACAATTAGAAATTTCTCTTTCAACGGTCTTCTTACAATTAAAAATTTTTCTTTGAACGATATTCTTAAATACCTGTGTCCTGGTCGTCATTTATATTCCCTGTGTCCCGGTCGTCATTTGTGTCCCGGTATCCCAGTCTGTAATTTCTCTTTGAGCGTCCCGGTCGTTATTTATATTCCCTCTTATATTCCCGGTCGTCATTTGTGTCCCGGTCTGTAATTTCTCTTTGAGTGTTTTTTCTTTTTAGTATTTTTTAATTTTTTACATTTTTTCTTTTTTCAGTTTTCTTTTTCTTCTTTATTTTTCAGCTTCACTATGAAATACATATCGCCGAACCTTTGTTTTTTTTAACTAAAATCTGGTAGGCATTCATGACCTTATCCAAGTCAAAATCCCAAACCCAATCATCATCGCTATCATTTTCAGTTTTGATATGTTTTGACTCTCGCTGTCCAGGTGGATCTTCATCTAACTGCGCGGTTTTGCGTTCTTTAGCCTCAAGCCTGTTTCCTTGCTGTTCTTTTGATTCCTCGGCACGCTTTCTTTTCTGACTTTCTCTATCAGCAGCAAGTTTTTTGGCATAGACTCTTTGAGCATCTTCATCGGCTTTTGCCATGGTATGTTCATCAGTCATTGTAAACTTAAACATTAATAGATTTCTACGTGAACATATGTCTTAAATATCTTGAATGACGTCACCGTCAAAGCAAAAATGACGACAACTAATTTCATGACGTCAGCCGACACAGAAACATGACGTCACCTGATCCACAGACAGACAGACAACTTATTTTTGTATATATAGATATATATATATATATATATATATATATATATATATATATATATATATATATATATATATATATATATATATATGTTTTTAACTACGTAAAACATGCGAATATACAACATTCTTCGCTGTCCCATTGTCTGTGCATATAAATAGATTGTCAGGTTTACTGACTCTTGAACATGCAACATATAATTGTCCATTGGATTAACAATCCGTATTCAGATCTATACCTCATGATTCTAATGATGTGTCCCTGTGTCCCGGTCGTCATTTATATTCCCTGTGTCCCGGTGGTCATTTGTGTCCCGGTATCCCAGTTTGTAATTTCTCTTTGAGTGTCCCGGTCGTCATTTATATTTCCTGTGTCCCGGTGTCCCGGTCGTCATTTGTGTCCCGGTCTGTAATTCCTATTCGAACAATCCCTATGTCCCGGTTGTCATTTATATATCCCGCCTGTGCCCCCGGCGTCCCCGTTGTAGTAGTGTCCCTATGTCCCGGTCGTCATTTATATTCCCTGTGTCCCGGTCGTGATTTGTGTCCGGGTGTCCCAGTCTGTAATTTCTCTTTGAGGTTCCCGGTCGTCATTTATATTCCCTGTGTCCTGGTATGTAATTTCATCAGTTGAAAACATGACGTCAGTCGACAAACAACTTCATGACGCATAAAGTTCAATCCTTATGATGACGTCAGTCGACAAACATGACGTAGTCGACACACAAACATGACGTCAGTCGACACACAAACATGACGTCACTCGACACACACACACACACACACACACACAGACAACTTATTTTTATATATATAGATTAAAGGATGAGAATAGCTTTTTCAAGTTGCAAGGAATAATAGGACTGAGAGAAACACATAAGTTTTACTTCCCCTTGAAAGGGAAGATATTTCAAAGTGTCAATTAGTAGCCAACAACCAATACATTATCCCCGTCAAAGGAAATGAAAATAAAAAACCTAAAAGGCGGTATTAGATTTCCAAAAGCCTTCTTTTCTTTAGAGGGAAAATGTATTGCTGACAGAAACAGAAACATCAGCATTGATTTTTTTTTTCTTTTACCAAGCAACTTAAAGGGAAAATAAACAGCAGAAGGAATCCTATACCGAAAATGACGAAGCCTACCTGGGTCTCAACGAGAAGAGTAGAAGGGAAGGGCCAAAATACATAGAGCCCGCACTTTACAAGGACTCGGCATACAAATATTATTCTGAGGCTTTTATGTATTTAGTCTTGAAATAAAGCCCAATTTATAACGGAAAAATCCATAAGGAGGGATCCTGAAAACATATGCCCTGTGGCCCTAGATCCTACTCCTGGCAGCATTGCCCCATCAAGAGACTATAAATTGTAGATTCTTAGTTTAATACGACAAATAACATGTACCGAAAAAGGATTTTCATTAATTTTTTTCGTAGTAGAAAAGAAGTATTCTTGCCACCTACAAAAAATCGGAGAAAAAAGGAAAACTGAGGATGGGGTTGTTTAACGCCAATGAAAATACTGGACAAAGAAACCAATTATTTCGAGAGGGCGTCCACCTCCCTTCTTAAGCGCATCAAAGAAAGTTAGAAGAAAAGAGGTTCATATTTTATAAAATACCCCGGATAAAAACAAACAACACAGCAGAAAAAATAAAAAATAAAAAGCAAAATTCAAAAACTAAAAACTTGAAAACGCGGAAAAACTGAAATAACAAATAGATAAACGAAAAATTACCTGAATTAAAAATTTTAAAAGCCAGAAACCTTAATTTCAAAAGCGAGCCACTCACCAATATCTACGATTAGCAAAAAGCTTCGTCACTCGTTCAATTCTAGATAAGCGACTAACTTATCACAGGGTGAAGGTGGATCAAGGGGACATTTTTGTTTTAATATTCTTGGTACTTTTGAGAATCGGAAAACGTTCTCCTCTCTCTGTAAAGCAATACCCCTTATGGGAAAATCTCATTTCCATAGGCTACCGATGGTTTTTTCTTTCTTATTTTTAGTATATGTAATATATCGTAATAAATATATTAATTTATTTTACAAGCTTTTTCTCAGTAGCGTATTAGCACTGATATGCAACAATTTATGCCTTATGCTCTGGCATGGCCTCCCTGCTCCCTGTTACTGCTCCCTGTAAAAAATGCAATTTCGCGACAGGCCTACAGCTGTGAATCGCACCGAGAAAACTACTAATATCATTATAAGTATAATATAGCTATAATTATATAATATAAGTATGTTATATACTTATATAATTTTTTATTTGGCCCAGGTGAATTGTCAAACAGCTCAAACCTGTCAACGTTCGTCTTGTTAAACATGACCTAGCCTTTTTACAATATTAATTTAAAAAATGTTTTCCACAAACAGATTTTTCAAAGAAAAATAAAAAGCTCCATTAAAAACAAGCAGAAAAAAAGTCAAATAATCTTCTAAGCACAAAACTTATCACAAATCACCATTAATAAATAAATGAAACCCAAAACGAACCGAAATTGCAATAAATAACCGAGTCAAACACAAAACGAGCAAAAATTAACATGGGTAGGGCTGACAACCCCCCACGCCTTCTCAAGACCAGACATAAAATTTGCACTTTACTGAAAACAAAACATATTTTGAATGTTTTCACTTTTTTGACTTGAATAAATGAAAAAATATCAAAACTTTAATGAATAAATATCAGTATATGAAAATTAAACTGACAATCCGAGGTCATTTGTTTTTTTGTTGTTGTGCAAATTACGTTCTTGTCTTGTGAATGCATAGTTAACCCTGTTTACGAGAAAATTGAAAATATAAAACAAAAACTGTAATCAAAATATATTTTAAATTTTCCATCTTTTAACTTTAATAAATAAAAAAAAAATATTAAAATTTTAAGGGATAAATATCAGTCTACGTATATTAAACTGACAATCCACGGTCATTTATTATTATTTTTTTTAGTAAAGTAAAAATTGTGCTCTGGACTTAAGAAGGCATGGGAGTTGTCAGCCCTACTCATGTTTTTGCTCGTTTTGATTTTAATTCGGTTATTTATTGTGATGTCTATCCGTTGCAGTTTTATAATTGGAAGATTATTGACTTTATTTCTGCTAATTTCTGGTTGAATAGAACTCTAACTTTTCTTTGAAAAACTTGTTTCATGGATTTTTTTTTTATTATTATTACTTTAATTATCTATACCGAGTTAAAGACAGAAAGATATAGCCGATTATCATTACCCGTATATTCAATGTGGACGCTATGTGTAGCTTTTTTGGTACCAAAAACAAGAGCCTTGAAAATGATATAAAATTTCGAATTTTTTGACAAAATCATGCAAATAAACTAAAAGTGTTGAGGAAGTAAAATCGCTTGTTTTTAACAATTGGAATGCCATATGTGGGGAAATCAGGCCTGTGCCACCTCCATAAGATCCTTCAATCAATATGGTAGCTCAACCAGAGCAAAATTTGGAAGATGTAATGCAATTCTTAAATATAGTCCCAAATAAGTTAGGGCACCGAAAGCATACATTTCCCTCTCACTAACTTGTTCGTCTAGTTGATACAATAAAAAGCAGAGTTAAAACATAATATATTTATAATAATAATATTTATATTTAGATTAAAAGGGATCGGACCCATCTAAGCCATTTTAATTATATCTTTAAAAAAGACGTGAAACAGGTAATGAAAATTATGAAAATATGAACCCTTACGAAAGGGGTTCAATCACAGCGTTTATATGTATTTACTATTATTTTGTTCTAAAATTGATATATTTTTGGCTAAGATTGTTGTGCCTTTTGCTCATGTCTAACTTTTATTCCAGTCTCCTCCTTTTTGAATGGAGTACCTCAAGGTACAGTATTCGATCGAGATACATTTTAATTCAGGTTATTAGTTGTAAATCGTAGTTGTACACTAGTATAAGAAAACGAAAAAATGGTTTAAGAACGCCAGTAAGAAGACGTACACACTAACTAACAAAAAAACCGAAACAAGAAGTAAAGAAAGGGAAGTTTTCTTTCTTATATCTGATAATACTACCAATCGTGCTGCACACAGTGACATAGAAGGGAGTCAGCCTCATCCCCAGGGGCTAGTCCAAAGAGTCCCCCCCCCCAGCAAATTAGCAGCCTTAGTATGTGTTCCGTATCTTCAACACGATAATTATCTTCTAATATTAAAAAGGAATGAGTGATTCCACAAGTGGCAAGGTACTGCTAATCATATTTTTCTATCGTTCGAGATTCATTTACATTGAAGGTACATAAATATATTCTTATTTCTTAGACAATCATTAGTTTCACCTAATATGCTCTTCTTTTGTATCTACCTTTTTTTCGATAATTAGCAATCGAAAAGATGTCATACGAAGGCATATTGACATTATTTCTCACATTTTTTTAATATCAAAACCATGTTTTTCTTACTTTTGACGTTAGGTACGGGACATTAAAGAAAAACAATTTGCTTTTATAGGCCAAATCTGTACATAGAACCCCAACACTCTTACTCTTAAGATTGGTCAGACAAACCTCCTCCCCCCTGAGAAATTAGGAGTTTCCGGTCTAAAAACTATCAAAATGCTGAGACAGTTTGCGGATCCTGTTTATCTTTTTGTTTATACCTAGTTTGGACCGCTCCGCTGAATAGCCTATGTACAAAAATAAACCGAAGTGTCGAAGATTATCATCAAAAAAAAAAAAGAATTCTTACCTCGGCAGCATAGAAACGTGCTCTATTGAAGTCAAAACCCGGCTCGCCACCCATGTTATATATGTGAAACTTCAAATCACCCCCATTCATCAAAGTTAGTACTAAGCATAGTGAATCCTTGGTTTCATATGCATACGCTAAACTAACCTGAAATGAAAAATAGAGATCCTATATTCCTGAGTTGCTGTTATCTTTCGACTTACAGAAGATTATTAGCTTATTATTTAATGATAATTACATAAATTATTCCAAGCAGGAGACTAAAACTCAGGACGAGTATACACCAATATCAATGCTAAAAGATTTGTAATACCACTGGCACATTTCATCAGATTTAGTATAACTTTATTTGCGGCACTGGTATTAAAATGGTCAACGTCCTTCTAGTCTTTTACCTAATTCTATCCCTAGGTTTTATCAACCTTCGCTTGAGGTAATCAACAAATGACTGAGGATCATGTCCTGCGAGATGCCACTCTAACTGGATTTACTGTGCAAAGTAAAGCTGCTTCTCAGTCCTCATCCTAGACGTTTTCTTTTGTACATAATTCCAGTGAGTAAGCCACCCTAGCCAAGTCGATGGCACACTGGACTTGGGATTCTATATTCGTCGGGGCACGGGTTCGAGTCTTAGCGTCACCAGTCTCGAGCCCTGCCATGGAGTTGGGGTCAGGGTTGTGACTCTGCGAGCCCAGTCGCTTGAGGTGCTTAAGTAACAGGTCTTTGAGGCATGAGCCTCGTCCCTGTTGGGTCCACCCCGCCACAAATTGCAAATTAGAATGGGTCCGTATTCCTTCATGTTTTACTTTTAGTTTTCCTTAAAAAGTGGAAGCAATAACTTCTCCTCCCAATAACATGCAATAAATGAAAAGGTCCAAATAAGTACAGTAAGGAAAGGAACTGGAAACAGGTATTAGCAAGGAAAAACAACACGTTCAATTTTTGTTCTTTGGGAAACAGGTCAATAGATATGATTTTATAGGGTCAGCAACTGTATTACCGACTCATTTTTTCAATGTGTCTACCATTAACAAACGAACAAATAATAATATATAAATAATAATATAATACAAATAATATACAAATAATAATATAAAAATAAACTAGCCAAAGAAGGACCATGGTCGACTAATACTCGGACAATTGAAAGTAAATGAGTAATTGAGTGACTGAGAGTAACTGAGTAGTAAATGTAGCCTTAATAGTAATTTTATAATACCTTGTGCTTTTTACGAAATTAGAAAATAGAAGGCTTAAACGCGAAAAGAATCTTTTATTCAGTCATTATTAACGCATCAAAAACTAGCATACCCCTTGTAGAATATTTGCAATAAATGCTGTTTCTCTTTTAAGGCAGAGAGGTCATTTTTTTTTAGTTTGTCGAAATTTACCATTAAAAAACAAAAACTAGAACTACCCAAAAAGGCGCCACGGGTGAGCCATGCTCAGACAATTGAAAATCAGCTATACCCTTAATAGCAACTTTGTTATTAACGGAATATATATATATATATATATGTTTATTTAGCTGATAGAAACGCCTTAGCGAAGGTCTTATCCTTAATTAGTATACAAAATAAGTACACTATAGCAAGATGCTTTTTCGAATATTGGAAAACAGAAAACTTAAACGCGAAGGGACTCATTAATTCAAAATTATCAAAAACACTTTACAAAAATGTCTAACATAACACCCCAAAAAAAACCTTTACAAGAAATAAGCTGATCTTTCTTCTGTTTATTTATTCAGATCACAGGAGACTGGAACCTCTTTCTAAAGGAAGTCAAAGGACTCAAATCTGGCCCTGCTTAGAATAGAAGGAATGAGGCAAGATTTCCCTTCTTAGCTATAATAGCGAAATGAATAGACAATAAAAAGCCTCCAGCTTAGGAAACACTATCCTCTGCTCTCTTATGAGAAAAAAGGTTTCTTACGAGGGAATACTAGCTTCAAGATCCTGAATATAAATTTATTACAAGGAATACACTTGATACTAAGAATGCCATAGTTGATAACCGTAAATACCTGAAAATGTGACACCTATGCTATAGCTGGGACAAAAACATGATTTGTCAGGACAGAGTCAAAGAAACAGTAGCTGATAATATCACTGTTTCGGCAGAAGGCAGAACAAAACCTAAAGAATTAGGTTGTTTTTTTCTATTATTTATTTTATATTTTTTTTTCTTTTACTTTCTTTTACTTTTTTCTATTACTTTGATGCTCTTTTTGTTTTTGGTAAAAAAAAAAAATTGGTTAGTTTTTCTTAAAAATTAAGAAAATTGGACAAAAAAGGTATGGAATGATTGAAAAAGCTCAAGAAACCCCATTCCTTCGATAAAATTATCATTCTCAGATTGTACTGTTTTAAGTTTCACTGGGAATCTGATTATGGATAGAAATGACCATAAAAACCAGAAGTGACGCTAGTGATATAACTCGGGCCACAACATTTGGTTAATTAAACAAAAAGGTTAAATAAAACAAAAAGAGCATCAAAATCATAGAAAAAAAATAACCTAATTCTTTTGGTTTTGTTCTGCCTTCTGCCGAAACAGTGATGTTATCAGCTACTGTTTCTTTGACCCTATCCTTTACCTGTCAAATGCCGCACTTTTCTTATTTCAGTTACAACAGTCTCTACTTTTAACTTTCGAAAGTCAGGGTGATCCCCGGTATAACTCTTTTAATAAACCAATAAATTCCCGTTCCGCATTTTTGCTTACTTTCAATGTCTTTCATTGTTGTTAGCGCGTGATTGAAGCAATACTTGAACAAAACTAGTCTAGACGGTCAATCAACCGCTTGAGTCATTCAAACTTTCTATCAATCACCCTCGTCAACCGCTTGACTCAAGAGTTAAACAGGTTCCTAGACGGTCAATCATCCTTGAATCAGTCGACTGACGAAAGCTTTTGATCAAAATGATTGACCGTATCGGGCCTCCCATATAAGTACCTAATATGTATATATTAGACATAAAATGCCACCACAGGGTTATCGCTCATAGACATTTTTTTAAGGTCTTGAGATTTCAGTCCAGCTTCGGATTTTTTGAAAAGATGTATACATTAAAATTATCCTAATAAAGTACGGTTAATATATATATATATATATATATATATATATATATATATATATATATATATATATATATATATATATATATATATATATATATATATATATATATATATATATATATATATATATGTATGTGTGTGTGTGTGTGTGTGTGTGTGTGTGTGTGTGTGTGTGTGTGTGTGTGTGTGTGTGTGTGTGTGTGTGTGTGTGTGTGTGTGTGTGTGTGTGTGTGTGGGTGTGCGTGTGTGTGTGTGTCTTTTGCCGCCACAGCGTTATCACTCATAGGCAATTTTTTAAGGTTTTGAGATTTCCGTCTTGAGCTTCGGATTCGTGAAAAGATACGTACATTAAAAATTATCCTAATAAAGTACGGTTAATAATGTATATATATATATATATATATATATATATATATATATATATATATATATATATATATATATATATATATATATATATATATATATATATATATATATTATATTATTTAACTTCTTGGTATTTTTTCAAACCTTGGAATAATTCAATATCTCAGCGACAGCACTGGTCGCAAGGATTGTTTATAATAATTTTAAAACCAGTGGTGATAGTGACGAAGAGTATAGTTACTATGAACTAATCCGCATGGCTGCGTTAAATAAGAATATGGCCAAGAAAAATAAATCAGTTACTAGGATACTTTCTTATAAAAAAAAAACCTCCGCCGGAACATTTTTTGAGTCTTTAGCGTAAGCTTGAAAACATGAAGGAAGAAAAATCTTCGGCAAAAGTCCTACGAGTCCTTACCAGTTGATCCTTTGAAGCACGTTCTTTTCAAACATCATAATTAATTGGCCTATTTCTTTTATTGATGCGCTAAAAAGTATCGTCTGTACCGTTCGGTTAATCTTGGAAAGAGTAGTAGAAAAGGGAATTCCTTAGATTAAATCTCGAATTGATCCTATGAAGTACGTTCTTTTAGGGATGAAGCATAATTTATTAACCTTTCCTTTTTCCAATAAGTTACAAAATAGTCCTTGTAGTTTTAGTTTAAGCTTAGAAAAAGGAACAAAGGGAAAATCCTCGCATTAGGCCTAGAGTTTATCCTTAGAAGAAAGTCCATTTCAAATAGCACGTTATTTCGCCTTATCTTTTTTAATGCTTTACAAAACATCGTCCGTAGCGATATATTCTTACCACAATCCTGGAGATGATTCTTTGAGACGTTCTTTCCAAATATTACCATTATGTCGGCTTACTTTTTTCCATGCTGTTAGCAAACAAAAGCAAATTACAAACAAATATTGCTTGGAATATTAGAGTAATCTTGAAGAGGGGAAGACAGACAAAACAAAATCCTTACCACAAACCTAGAGTTGATCCTTTGAAGTACATTCTTTTCAAGAAGCACCATAGATTCACCTTTCCTTTTTTTAATACGTTTTTTCTCTAGCTTCTTACAGGCATACATTTTTCCAGTGGCTCGAACTTGACAGGCACATACTTCACCAAAACCTCCTTTTCCTAAAACGCGATACATCCTAAATGTTTTCCACGTCACTGGACGGCTGAAAGAACACAAAATAAACAATACTAAATATTGGAAACTGGTCTTGGAAAAAAAATGGTCATAGAAGAAAAGATTAAAAACAAACTTTGTCCCATTTTTCTTTCCATAAACTAAAATTCTGTTCTTATCTAAACTAATGATGTTTTATACGTATTTTTATTTGAGCATTCATTCATGTGTGAAAGCTTAAAGTAGGAAAAAAAAAAAAAAAAAAAAAAAAAAAAAAAAAAAAAAAAAAAAAAAAAAAAAAAAAAAAAAAAAAAAAAGTCATGGACGGGGGAAAAAGAGCATTATATTTCTAATTTGTATCTATTGGTGAATAAAACTCTAAGCTCTGAAATTCTCATACGTCTGAACTAAATTACAATAAAGTG
The DNA here is from genome assembly GCF_032884065.1 of Artemia franciscana. NCBI lineage: Eukaryota > Metazoa > Arthropoda > Branchiopoda > Anostraca > Artemiidae > Artemia > Artemia franciscana. Next base: position 38,768,286 of record NC_088865.1, read on the forward strand.
TGGGAAGGAGTTACTGGTCTCAACAGCGTAGATTTTTCTATCAATAGAACATGCTAAAATTTGTTGTGGTTTTCCAATTGAAACAAGATTCAACATACCTACCTTTCTGGTGAAAAACGATTATGTTAGAGAGGTAGAGAGTGTTTTAGGAGCACACTCTACTAGGATAGGAACGGGGGACAAAAGTTTTTCTCTAATGCTGCAATAGACCCGATGATTTAAATTATTTTAAGAAAAAATTAGAAAAAGATCTTTGTGATTTCTTAGATAGGTGAAGCTCCAAACAGGGTGGGTTAATGATGAGTATTGACCAGCAAATCAACACCACGTTACGATGATGTGCGGCAGTAATAACGTTAATAACTTGGCACATCAGCATACTGACTATATCCCACTATAAAAACAAAAAGAAGAATGGGAAATGACAGAAGTATCTTATCTTTACATCTTCACCATCTTCCCCCATTGTTATAAGAATGGATTGAACAAAATCCAACTAACGATCTGAATCCGATAAGAGAAAACCGAGAAGAATATCCTTTGGAAACGATACATCTCCTGATATGGTCAACTATCGTCAACGACTTTTTTCTTCATTATTTTTTTTTCTTCTCGCATAGCCGTTTGTCTTTTCTCCTCTGTTTTTTTTTTTTTAAATGTAAGACAAACAAGCGCTACAAAGTTTTTCATTAACTTTTAATTTCTTTTGTTATTTACAAACTTGGTCTTAGTTTCCAGTAGCTAGGCTAAGACGATTGTATCAAAGACTAAATGAACAATTAGAAGAAGGAAACACTAATTCACTTTAGAGCTCATTAAAAAAAGAGGACTTTGCGAAAAGTAACCTCTATTGACGAGCAGCACATGAAATATGAGGATGACAGCATTTTCACTATGGCTGCAACTCTATCAGCTTTATATGGATCTAAACTCCGCAGGCTTTGCGCAGGTATGAAACTTTCTTTTACTGACAACTTTGTCATTAAAGATGTGAAAAAATCCATTTTGTCTTTATTCAAAACATTTGGAACATAAATTACTGCACCAGTGCCCAGCGATAAGATTTTGTAAGCAAAATGCATCACAGAATTGACTGCATACAGCATTGAAGCATTACATCATTGGCAGCAAAATTGCAGCCAATCGAAGCAGATATGATAGGAAATCACTTTTCGGTCTTTATTGACAATACTGTTTTTTTAGAATTACCCTGTTTTACATGATCAAGTTAATTGCTCGGTCCGATCACACTATTTACTGCTTTTTCCTTTGCTACCAATCTCTATGGTTTAGAAACAAAAAAACTAGTATCTGTTTAAGGACTCCCTGCTATTGGTGCAAAGTTTACAGGACCAACACATCCACATACGTCTTAAAAAACATGCGTTCTTACTAGGTTGCAGCTTCATCCACCCTAAGACCTATATCTAGTTGCCAGTATCTCATTATAGTAGCCTAGGCATATAGTCGTGCAAGTTTGTTTCAGAGGTGGAACACATCACAGCACCACAAACGGACGTGGTCAGCAGAGTGAACTATTGATTAAATTCCTAATAAAATATCAAAGCACAACCAATTTCTATAAATCCATCATTGCACACAAGTTAAGGAGGAGTCAAGAAGAAATGCGCTACACATGATGTGTTCCAAAACTCTTCAATGGAGAAGATAGAAACGTGCATTACAGTATGTACATACACAGGCTATGCTCTTTATGCAGAAGAAAAGCTACTGGGCTCAAAACAGCTGATTATTCTATAACGAAAAACTCTAAAACGCCTTCGCAAAGGAGCTAGAGTCTGACGAAAGGATTTTACGAAAAGGGTGGCCAAAAAGACAGATAATATACAACACTAAAATTACGAAATCTTTCCCCAGTTTGTACAGAATTTTCTCGTCAATTTTATAACAAGAAATCAATCGCAATGTTAGTTGATGCCAGTTATAAAACAAAAATCAATACTAGTTAGCTAGTCCAGCGTTTCATCTATTGAAAAAAAGTGTATAATCTGATGCTTCTCTATGAATATGCTGATTAAAGCAGATTATATTAGGTACTTCGTTCATCCGAAGAAATCACAGAAATGGAATCATAGAATCATATTAATGACCAAAGGAACACTATCTTCCCCACGATTAATCAAGAACCAAGGCGCCTTGTGTCAAAAACGTCGAATAATGAGAAACGTCAGAAATGGAAATAAGCTTCTTTCAAAATCACTGATTATAAAAATAAGCTATGATATGAAATTAAAGGCAGGATGTTAAACTGACAGTTTTCAGCCAAAAATGAACAAAAAAGGGAGAAGGACAAAAAAGGGATTTATTTTTAATAAGTGATTTTTTTTTCATTTTGTCAGAACGTTTTTTTTTATAAGACTTAGCAGTCAGTGTTTGTGACGGAAATGATTAGAATATACAGATAGAACATTGTTAGCAAATCGAATGGTATGTTTGTTTAGTGGCTATCACTTTATGGATCTTTACCATCTTATATCCTCTCAATACTTGCTTGTACACACATGCTAATACTGAAGTACATGAAACTCGATAAAATATAAAAACACCAAATATGTCTAAAATCTCCAAACGTCAGGACCCTTTGGAGGGAGAGGGATGGACTAAGACTTTGTGAGGGGGGGGGCTTTTTAAATATACATCCTGAAAAAAAATCCGATCGACTGGTTATCTCGGAATTTTAACTCATCAGTATTATGACCGTATTTGTAACTACAGCAATTGTAAAGGCAAATTCAGAGCACCAGAAACTCTATCGCAATATATACAGCATAAGAAGATACAAAACCATTGCTGACTACGTTATTAATACCCAAAATGACAAAAAGAGGGTCAATGAACAATAAAAAATTCCTAGAAGCTAATTTGCCACACTCAAGCTTATTTAGGCCCATTCTGCTATTACAAACAATATTAAGAAAGACAAAACACAATTAAAATAAAATATAAATATCTTTCTGCCAGATACTGCTACTCCTCCCCCTCGATTGAACTGCCCTCCCCCTTCCCTGCATAAAACATTTCTCGACTACATATTGCCGTAAAATGCTGGTTGAGATAATTATTTACCCTAAATAACTACGAAATACATCTCTGACAAGTAAATTTTTCTTAAAATGCAGGTAAAAACCCTTGGCCCCTTCAATTTTTCAGAACTACCCAATTAAGATTCTTTTGGTAATCCTCCCCCTCAACAAAAGCACTGTATACGATCGTGCTGCTGCTACTCCACGCAGCAAAAACTGCTGGAGGGAACACAGGGGTGCAAGCCCCACATTCACCCCCTCTGTTAGAACTTCACTCTTTACTCCCTCCCACGAAGTTCCAACTGAGTTGACCTCATCCCACTCTATTCAAGAACGCCCTGCTTTAGATTGCTAAAACAATTTTAGGTAATCTATCATCCTTCATTCACAAAACTTGACTGAAGCATCTTATACTCTTTCATTAAAGGCCTAAGATGTAGGATCAAGCCACATTTTTCATAAAGCTCATTTGATATCAGAGGTGGTTTTAGGGGAGGGACAGAGGGAGAACTTGGCCCGGGAGTAGAAATTTTAGGGGCGCAAAATTTCAAATAAATAATCGAAATGTTATAATCATTTTATAATTTTTGAAAAAATATCTTTATTAAAATAAAATAGAGGGTGCAGTTAATAAATGAAAATTATTAATAATTTATCAATCAATTAATAAAATAAATAATAGTAATTAAAACAACAAGGTTAAAAAATAAACAATAATTTAATAATTTAAATAATAAATAAAAAACAAATTACTAATTAAATTAAAAAAATTGTTAATAAATTAACATATTGTTAAAATTTGGCCTGAATATTTTGTGGGAGACAGGGGGAGGGGTGGCTCTAATTAAGATTTCGTCCCGGGATCAAGACAGGCCAAAACCGACACTGTTTGATATACAATCGCTCAAAAGGGTAAAATAAACTATCCTAGAGAAATTCCTCTGTAAAGCATATAGCATAATTTCAAATAATAAAATATGAGCTAAAGTAGTAATGTATATTTTTTGCGGACGGCTCAAAAAAGTAGGCCAATATTTTTTCATCGTTTCGTCAGAAACAAATGTCCTAGATAAAGAATTAGTTCTTAGAATCCAGATTCGAGAAAAGTTATATCACTGACCATTATAATTGCTCAGGTTTCCTCCCCTCTTCTTATCTTTAAAACAATGACCAGTTCCTCTACATTATTGGAACCATTTTGCTCTAACTAGGGTTTCCGCTTGACTGAATTAATTTATGATCCGAAAAAAAAAATGATCTCTACAAATCAAACAAGCATCTACAATGAAAACAGAATAGAATTTAGGTTATACTAAAAATCCTTGGATTCTTGCCAGAAAAAAACCTCTTCTGGAAAATGTTTGCGAGAGATTAAGTTTTACTAGTTGAATACTGAATCTTAATTAGTTTGACCTGGTTTGAACTTCTTTCCAAACAAATTAGCCCTCTCTGAAGCACATACGAGCATCCCTTCCATAAAAACCATATATGCCCCAGGGTTTAACTTACAACGCATGCCCCTAGGCCCTGGGGGTGTGTGTGTGTCGACATCAGGGTTTTGTTATCTAACCTTTTAACTACTTTTAACAAAATGGCTATAGGAAAATTTTTATCTGAAACATTTGGGAAAAATAGGGCACGGAGGGGGAGACTAGTTGAGCCCTCTCTGAGGTTTATATGAGCACTTCTATTAAAAATCATATCCCCCCCAGGGCAAAACTTGCAACGCCAGTCACGGGGCCCTGGGGGGGTGTGTTGACCCTGGAATTTTTTTATATGATCTTTGAACTATTTTTTACAAAATAGTTACCTCAAAATTCTTATCGGATGTATTTGGGGAAAAAAGGCGTGGGGGGCTAGCTGCCTTCCGATCACTTTTGGCTCTTAAAAAGTGAACTAGAACTTTCAATTTCCAATCAAATGAGCCCTCCCTGAAGTTTATACAAGCATCCCTTCCATAAGAACCTTACATGCCTCCAGGGCATAACTTACAACGCCTGCCCCCGGGCCCGGGGTGATTTGTGCCGACCCCATAGTTTTGTTGTGTGATCTTTGAACCATTAAAAAAAATCCTACCTCAAAATTTTTCTCAAGTGTATTTGGGGGAAAGGAGGCTAGTTACCCTCCGATCACTTGACTCTTAAAAAGGGCACTAGAACTGTCGATTTCCAATCGAAAGAGCCCCTTTTGAAGTTTATACGACGACCCCTTCCATATTAAGTGCCTCTGAGGAAAAAAATATGTAATAAATAAATAACAAAACATTGGAGCCGTATGGCCTTTACTATAGACCTTTACTATAGCGTTGCCTCTGATAATTGATTGTTTGATTGAGATATTACATATAGTCAAATCGGTATTAAAATTTTCTATATTAAATCTTAAACTGTTCAAATCAGCACTTCATGACTGTTAAGAGGACAAGAGCAGAGAGTGCAAGCTAAAATAGTGCAAATAGTGCAAAATAGGGCAAAGGCAGTTGACTATCAGTTTGCAAAGAAAACAGAGCACACAGTAAAGCCAGAAAACTTCGCAACCACACTCCGTCGTTGCTCCCGTTCGCTGGTCACAGGAAGTGCATCACAGGACTATTTTACCTCATTTTTAAAGAGGAACAAGGATACATCACTTAGATCCCCCGAAACTACCAGCCAAGCAAGAGGGTGGCTGGTTTTAACCGCGTTGTAGTGAGAACTTTTTTGACAAATTTTTGAGTGTCGATTCAGGTTTCAAAGAAACGTGAAATTATAAGCATAATTAGTATAATTCATTAGAATTACAAGGTAATAGCATACTATAAGATTATAATAAATTTATTAGATATACCATCTATTACATATTTATTATATACTTATATTGATTGTAATGGTTAGATCTTATTATTTGTTATATATTTAAATTAATTACAAAGAAAAAATAGTTTTCCAGAAACATCCTATTCTCCAAAATAAAATAAATTATATATATGAATTTGTTCGTTGTGTTTTATCATATTTCAGCAGGTCCCTAAGATATGTTTTTCTCATAGTGCGTTTATATCCTATTTTTTGTGTCACATAAATAGTTGAAAACTGGTCCACATACAACTCTTTCAAAGTGAATTTCCGAAATCCCTTTTCTCTACTTGGATTCAATGCTTTAAAATACTCTTTTACAACAACTTTCTTGATAACTTTTTGGGTTATTTTTTATACTCTTCGGCAGGATAGATAGATAGATAGATTTATTTACACGAAAGGCCCAATTGGGCCATGGTGACATACACAAAACAAATGAAAAAAAAAATACAACAACAAACATAGATTGAAAAGACATTAAACTAATTATTTAAGAAAACATCACGATACCTCATACCTACCCGGACGAACTTTCCAATATTATTTATAGTTAAGTAACACCTACTTCTCAAAATTTCCGAAATCCAATCTCTCTCCCCAACCTCCCTACCAAATATTTCCAAGCGCAACTCCCTCAACTCCCTACAATCCCCTAAAAACGTTGCAAAGACTCATCCATCTCTCCACACATAGGGCAACTGTAAGGACCATCCCTCAATCTATTTCTCCCTAAATATTGCCTACGTTCTTCAAGAGGCATAAAATTTCCCCTTACATACATTACCCATTTCCAATCATCCGGAGCCAATCCCATTTTTAGGAAAATTTCTTCACCCCAGTTCTTCTTGCCCTCCGCATATACCCCAAGGGACGGCGAGGTGGCCTTCTCAGCTTGCCAAACCTGAACTTCCTGAGATTCTAGCCTAGTAGCAACTAACCTAGATACAGTCCCTACCATCTCTCCTATCCCCTTTCCTCATTCCAGCAATTACCTAGCCCTGCACAGTCTAATATATTCTTCACCTGATTTGGCCATGAATCCTTCCTTCAATCTTGAAGCATCATTAAAAATGCTGGTTTAACTAGCCTAGTATCTTCTATCGATGGCACTTTTTCCCAATATTTAAAATTTTTGAAATTTTTCCCAATCTTTTATGCAAATGTTACTGTTAATGTCTGAAATCTTGTTCGTGTCAACATTCACCGGTGAATGTCCGAAATTCCTTTCCTCTACTTGAACTCAACGCTTTGAAAGATTCTTTTACAACAACTATCTTAATAATAACTTTTTAGGTTATTTTTCCCACTCTTCGATAAGATATAGATGTTAGTGTGAATGTCCGAAATTCCTTTTCCCTACCAGGATTCGATTAGCTGAACGAATCAGCTTTTTCAATCTCATGCAGGCTTTGATGGTAAAAGTTAAAGTCAGGTTAGGTTGGGTTAGGTTAAAATTAGGTTATAAATCTCAGAAATGGCTTAAAAACCTAAGCTAACTTAACCCAACCTAATCCAACCTGTTACCATCAAACCGTGCATAAAACTGAAAAAGTTGACTAGCAGCGCTGACTAAATCCAAAAAAAAGTATTTTGGATATTCACCGGTGAAACTTAAGAATAAACCGCTTTCGGATCACCTTTGTCCACAGTGTGTCTTACCATATAACAACTGTGTCTTGCCATAACTTACCACATAAAAATGAGTGAGAGGAAGTTGGGCTATATTCGAAAATTGAAGTTAACTAAATTACCCTAATTCACAATTCAATACAAAATTAAGGTCCAAGATGGATTTTTTCTGCTCCGTATTGCTACGTAAGCTAGAGTAGAGGTTACAACAAGATGGAAAGCGAAGAAAATACAGAAAGAGAGAAAAGTAAGCTTTCACTTGAAGTATTATTTCAAAACACTTCCTTGTGAAAAGAGAGAAAAGCGAAGAGAATATAGAAAGAGAGAAATGCGTAGTTTCATAATAAAAGTTGACCTCCTAATCTATCTCTTAGAATGATGTTTTCTTAAATACATTCTCTTTAAAAAATGTTCTCTTAGAACCGTAACCGAGAGAAGTTTTACCAGAAGAAAACAAGAAAAATCCCTGAGAGAATGAGGGTACATAGAACTGCTACATAGAATTAGCTACTTCAATAAAAGAAAATAAAGGGATAATTAAAAAAAGATGATCACCTTTCCAACCATTTCCATTGAAGGTACCTATGATAATACATTGACGATTCAAACTCTCTAAAAGGAATTCCACTGAGATAAGTCCTAATAACAGCACTGCATTGTGTAAAAACATCCTTACTCCCGGAGGCCAAACGGTTTTGACAATCCTCAATGTCTCTTTCATTTAATATTGCTATTACTTCGGAGTCCTGCAATATTAATAACAAAAATTAATATATTAAACTTACTATGTCAATTTTGCCAGCGATTGTCAATGATTAACATGCCATTAAATAGGCTTTAGTAAAACATTGGCAAGCTGCACCTTGTCAGAACCAAAATTTTCAGTTTCAGGTAGTATTGTTAGGAAGGACGAAACGGTCTTACTACTCTTCCAACACCCCCACCCCACCCTATTCTAGCCATCTTCTTTGCTTTGCAGAAGGGAAATTATGTTGAACCTTGTTTGAAGCGAAATCAATTCAAATTAATTTTTAGTTCGTATTCGTATATCCCGTTGCCAGCGTTGCCAGCTTCACAACAGGAAGAAAGCTGCAAAATGAAATGTAATATTTTGTGTCAAAAATTACATTTTAATGACAAATCGAAAATGAAAAATTCGAGATTAATTACTCAAAAAGTTAGTGTATAAATTGAATTATATAACCAAAGGTAACTGTAAAAAAAAACTAATAAACAAACTGATTCTTAATTATTTCTACTGAACTTAATTCAATATTCTTTTACAGGCGCCTTCCATTTAATACAAGTTCTATTCGCGGTTTTATTAAATTATTCGAAATTTCGACTATTTTCTATCCATTGTCACACCTGATTCGCAATTTTGATTAATAACGACAGAGGTAATTTGTCGAGCCAATTCTCTTTAGTAACAAGGACAGTGAAAATGAAGCCTAACTGTTTATATTAGTTAAATAGAAATTTTTACAATCATGTAAATCTTGTCAAAAAGGAAAATTCAATCTTTATTAAAAGGACATCCGTCCGCAGCAATTCAGTGTCCGTTAGAAGCGGACACTAAAAAAAAAAGAAAAAGAAGAAAAAAGTAAAAAATCGGCAAAAAATGAGCTAAACACCTATGAAACCAAACACCTTAAGAAGGTAGAGATTTTTTTTGTTAGTGTTTTGATTTTTACCGATGAAAAGAGTTGTCGAACTTCGTTCGACAACGGACGGATATTCCGCGGAAATTACTGCGGACGGATGTTCGTAAACGAACAAAGTTTCGTTTACTTATTTTCATGGTTCAATGTGGCAACACTGACAAAAATATGATATTGACCAAAGAAATACATATTTTTTAAACGACCAAAAGAGAGACACAAAACAACTATTTATCATACAGACCGACAGACAGAACTTACGATCGCTATATGCCACTTGGTTAATACCAAGTGCCACAAAAACTCAATGAAAAGACAACAAACGAGACTGCAACAAGTAGAGAGAAAAGATGAAAGACTAAAACAACAATCAAAACAGTTGCTTTGGTGTTTTCATCAAAGTAACCCTAATAGCTTCTGTGACCTAGGTGGATCAGTGCGACAATTGTATTTTATTAATATTGGTGGTGGCTTTATTTGTTTCTAGTGTAGTTTTTTTTTTCTTTGTCTCACTTGTGCTGAGGACGCCTAGTTTGCATACAGGCGAAATATCCGCGTTGTTCTAGTCTTTCTTCGTTTCTCTCTACTGGCCGCAGTCTTGTTTGTTGTCTTTTTATTGAGTTTTTTCCCTCTTTGTTAGTTTTTTTTAGTGGAGGAAAAATAAATAAGCAAATTATTTCGTCGAAGATCTCCTTTCAGCCGTTCTCAGTGCAGGAAAAAGAACAAAGATATGTAGATGAAAATCCACATGTAAGTCAATTGGTATGTGTGCTTTCGATTGATATGTAGAAATAGACAACTGATAGTGCCTTTGTATCTCACTTTATACAACTGTTAAGTGTCCGTATCTCCACAAGACATTAAGTGTCAATCACATGTAAGTAAGTAAGTAAGTACTTTTATTACCCGAAAATTCACTAGAATTACATCGGAGTACGAATGGAAAAAGAAAAGAAAATCACACTACGAACATAACCATAAGTAAACACACACTATGTAAACTAAAAAAACTACTGACACATGATAGCTAGCCACGGGTTCGTCCTTCCCTTAGCCTTTTCTAGGAAATTCTCAACGATCCGGTTAATGCAAACTGTTGGATCGGACACTCCGTAATTACGCATGATATACGAGTTCTTCGTCCACGGAGGAAGTCTCAGAAGGAACTTCGCGAATCGAAAAAACAGAACTCTTACTTTTGTACACTGGGCGGACGACAAATAATTCCAAAAAGGTGCTATATGCAGTACATGTGGGAGGGCAATGGCATTATACAGCTACGCAAGAAATCTACGGCAGAATCGATGTCTGTTACCAATGACAGATCCGTAAGCAATCCGGATGGTTATACAACCAGTAGCTGAGGCTGGGATTTCCAAAAAGTATTTGTACAGTCAGAGTATGTTGATCTCCAATCATCACAACTGGATTTACCCTTTTTTGTCTCTTGACATTTTCTTCCTCTTTTTTCCATGCTTAGCCAGTGTATTCTGACAATTATTTAGTCCTTTTTTGTGTATTTTCAGTATTTGTAATTGCGAATGCCATTTCAAATATAAATCATGTCTTATCTTAAATGGTGTACTTCTGACACAAAACTGCACAAAAAAAGAAGAAATAACGTGCTTTCATTTGGGGAGATCCGTTTAATCCTAAAATTACATTTCAATACTATCGAATAGATATGTACCACTAACACTCGCATACCCTCCTTTACAATGTACTTCTAAGCTGAAGATCTATCTAACATTTTTTTTCTTCAAAATTTACTAATGGAAATTGTAAAGTTTGAATAGATGTTTTCCAATACAACGGTTTTACAACTTTTAAATGAGCAAACTTGCATCACAAAACTTAAATAAGTAAACTTACATAAAACTAAAAGTCCAGAATATTTTAAAGCTAGAAAAACACAATTAATAACAAAAAAATGACCAAAAATGAGGACAAAAAACAATAAAACCTGGGATTTTGAAAATATTTTTAAAATTTGAAAGCCAATAAAATACGAAACATAATAATCATTCTTTGCACTAATAGCCATCTTCCATTCGCCTTATATGTCAAGTCTCGAATGAGACAAGTTGTCAGCTTACTTTTTACTTTTGACGGGAACTAGACGCTGCTCCATCCCGACCGGTATCCATAATTTCACCAGCAGCCGATTTCCATGAGGCATCATCAAGTACAACGAGAGGCAGAGACCGAAGAGGCAGAAGTCTATAAGCGCCCCTACGTTGGAAGTTTTCAAGGCTCCGTAGCGGCCATATCAGTTAGCCCTACACAGGGGCTCTCAGGACCCCCTTGGCATCAATTTGGATGATTTCGAATAGGGCTATCATGGCAAATGTATATTCAACTCATTCTGTTACCTCCTTCTCTCTCTACTCATCTTCTTTCTCCAGCTGCCGATACCAGTCGAGATAAAGCAGCGTATCTTGATGCATCCATTAGCGTATCAGCGAATCGAGATGAAGCAGCGTACTTGTATCTTCGTCAAGATACCGGTTGAACGGTATCTCGAGTATAATTTCACCAGCAGCCGATTTCATTGAGTCATCATCATGTTCAACGAGAGACGTCAACCGAAGAGGAAGTAGTTTTTAAGCGCTCCTACGTTGGAAGCTTCCGAGCCTTCGTAGTGGCCATAACAGTCAGTCCTATATAGGAGCATAAATTAAGATGATTTTTAACAGGGCTATCATGGCAAACTGATGGGTTTGCATCATCTAAGATCAAATGCTACCTTTAAGGGAAAGATTCAATGTGGTTTAAATTACTGTCGTTTATTCAACTCTTTATATTGCCTGCTGCTCATTCTGCTCATATCCTTTCAAGGAGCCTCCTCCCCTTGTGCCATCCTTCACCACCGTTAGCCAATTAGATCAATGCAAGCTAAAAGCTCACTCTGGGTCTCAATACAAAGAAAAAGTTTTTTGTTTTGTTATTTAACTAAAGATTCTGGAGTGACTACGTTTTCACATTTGGATTCCTTATCAACGTTGAGCATTGAATAAGATCTTCTAAGTCTAAAAATAAAAAAAAAACTTCTGTTCTGCATTCCATTAATTTTTTTTCCTCCATGATTTCTTCTTGTCAAATGCGCTTCTTTACAACTGTTGTTATTTTTTCTGTACTATCCTTTTTCTTTCTTTTTTCTTCTCTGGATTTTTCCGAAAGAAGGTTAGTGTTATTGCACTATCTGAGGTTACATGGTAGGTAGTAAGTTCACACTTCCATCGTAGATCTTTCGTTTTTCCTGGGAAGCACCACTGGGTACTCTATGGGTTGTCGGATGTGAACCAAAATTGGTTAAGAGTAAGAATATGCTGAAGATTCATATCTGATGGCATATTTATAGGGAAGGCTCTTCCAGTCTTGTCATGAGATCTACCAGAATGAGCTCCTAAATATAAAAACGTCTAATAAGAAGCGGCCGTAGGTGCTGTCTGGACAGGTCACAGCTGTGACAGGCACAACATCATGTCCCTAATCGTAACTGGGTCAGTGTCGCTTGTTATGAGAATTTCAAACCTAACCAATATACTTTAACTTTTACATCTTCACTACTTATGGGCAGTGTTACCACTTTAATTTATTTATCACTATTCTTTGTGATTACTTTTCCCCAGACTGATATTCTTCCTAAAATGATTCAGTGAGTTTTCGCACATTTTTTGGCTGCCTAATTTTAATTTTCTTAAATTTCAACTCCTTACATGTAGTAATTGCTAAGTTCAATGTCGAAGAAAGCCAAGTCCCTATGTAGGCCCTATTGCCCCAATTTAATGAAAAGAAGTTTACACTTAAAGTCTCTCCAAAAGAAAAAAGGAAATAAATTATCCGTGGCAAACCAATTAGAAAATGATGACAGTTTTAATATTATTCCTACTTAATGAGTATTTTTCCATTGCTAAACTACTCATTTATTTTTCAATTTACAATTCAATTTTGTTGTTGTACTAGCGGTAACCCTGTTGCGGAGATGTCACCTGAGATCTTCATTTGTATATGTTCAGACTACTTACTCTATCTCAAACTTCGATTAGCTTAACGATCGAACTCAAAAATTACAGATACAATCATTTATGTCCGCTGGCACCAATTGGCGGGAGGATATTAGCCCCTCTAGATTTAAAAAAAAATGCCTTTTTATTGTTTTCATTGAAAAAATACCATTTTTATGGTATTTCACCGAAAAATTTGTATTTGACACGAACAGCGACGAAGCCTACACTGCCTTTCCATAATGTTGTTTGTATTTGTGAATTGAAACCACTTTGAAAAAATACATAGTTAAACTTATTTCCTTTATTTGCAAAAAGAGACACTATTGGAGACCTTAACACCATCTAGCCAGCGACTAAAATGCCCCAAAAATTATGTCCTTACATTTTATCACAAGATTACCAGCTAATAAAGCCAAAAGATTTTCTTTTCCTCAAGGCTTTTGTTTAACACGTTTTTTCTTAAGTCTGGAGTCTATGTTGCTTTGACAATCAATCAAAAGGTTTTTTTTCAGCTGTAACATTGGCTCAAAAGTTTTACCTCATATACCACTCACCAGACATAAAAGCTACTAGAAAACTTTCATTAACAAAACTCTTCTAGAATCATAACGCCAGTGACGTCTTTCATATCTTAACGAGCATCCGTTCTTTTTTTTCTCTCTGTCTCACTCTTTTTCAAATATAGATGAAGAGATAAACCCAAATTTCATATTATGAGACTAAAATCCTCTTATAGCATCTTTTGCGTCTGGCTTTGAATAAATTAAATAAAAAAAGTTCAACTGAAAGTAGGGAGCAAAATTAAAACGGATAAAAATAATTCCATAAATATGGGGTGATGCCCCCTCGTCAATACCTCGCTCTTCACGCTAAGTACTTTAAAAAAGAGCTTTTCTAAGCGGTCCTTTTGTTTCAGACTTCGTTCAGCATCAAGAGCGAGGTACTGAGTTGGGGGCAATCTGATAGTGCAATTTTCATTGACTTTTTCCTGACTTATTGATATTCCTTGACTTTTTGGTGTGTTTCCCCTCTTTTTCGAATAACAGGCAAATTTTCTCAGGCTAGTAGCCTTTGATGGGTAACATTAAACTTAACGAAATTTACACATTTGGGATCTGCAAGCAGATATATTGATATATTCATTGTTTACAAAATTCCGTTTTTTAAAGTTTCGGTTACTATTTGGCCGAGTCATTTTTTCTTTAGAGCTAATTAAGAAAAACTGCTTGATAAATCATGAGACTCTTGCACGATTCAAGCAATCGACCAATTGTCACCGTCAATCATCTTATTCTAGTTTCACATAGAAAACAAGAGCTAAGAGCTCATATGGCAAATGTGACGAGGTCGGAAGAGCTAAGAGCCTAAACTCTAAGAATCAATAGATTGCTTTAAAAGGAAAATCAGAGGTTTAATGCCGGTCGGGATTTAAAATAAGAGCTCTGAGTCACGAGGTCCTTCTAAATATGAAGTTTCATTAAGATCCGATCACTTCTTCGTAAGTTAAAAACACCGCATTTTTTTTAGAATTAACCCCTCTCCCCAACTCCCCCAAAGAGAGCGGATCCGTTCCGGTTATGTCAATCACGTATCTAAGACCTGTGATTATTTTTCCCACGAAGTTTCATCCCGATCCCTCCACTCTAATCGTTTTCCAAGATTTTAGGTTCCCCCCCAACTCCCCCCAATGTCACCAGATCCGGTCCGGGTTTAAAATAAGAGCTCTGAGACACGATATCCTTCCAAACATCAAATTTCATTAAGATTTGATCACTCCTTCGTAAGTTAAAAATAACTCATTTTTTCTAATTTTTGAGAAGTAATCCCCCCCCAACTCTCCCAAAGAGAGCAAATCCGTTCCCTCCTCCCAATGTCACCAGATCCAGTCGGGATTTTAAACAAGAGCTCTGAGGACACGATATCCTTCCAAACATCAAATTTTATTAAGATTCGATTACTCCTTCGTAAGTTAAAAACAACTCATTTTTTTTAATTTTTGAGAATTAACCCCCCCCCCCCCCAACTCTCCCAAAGAGAGCGGATCCATCCCGGTTATGTCAATCACGTATCTTAGACTTGTGATTATTATTTTCACCAAGTTTCATCCCGATCTCTCCGCTCTAAGCGTTTTCCAAGATTTTAGGTTTCCCCACCCCAGCTCCCCCCAATGTCACCTAATCCGGTCGAGAAAATAAGAGCTCTGAGACACGATATCCTTCCAAACATCAAATTTCATTAAGATCCGATCACCTGTTCGTAAGTTAAGAATACCTCCTTTTTTCAAATTTTTCCGATTTAACCGCCCCCCCCCCAGATGGTCGAATCGGGGAAACGATAATTTCTAATTTAATCTGTACTAGTTCCTGATACGCCTGCCAAATTTCATCGCCCTAGCTTACCTAGAAGTGCCTAAAGTAGCAAAACCGGGACAGACAGACTGACAGAATTTCCGATCGCTATATGTCACTTGGTAGATACCAAGTGCCATTAAAATTAGAGCGATAGACACTACTCGTGAATAACATAAATGAGTAATTTTAGTTGCCCTTTTTTTCCACAGTACAGTCTCTTCCTCAGCTGTTGCTGCTGTTCATAAAATATTTCGCCATAGGTTTTTATTGCTGTTGCTGTTGTATAGAAAAATTGTCTCGCTGCCCAATGAAAGTTGAAATTTTAAAATGAATTACTTGACAAAGCAACTAAAATTGTGTTGGAGCAAAACTTCTAAAGTAGTGGGCTCCTGTCCCTGAGCTCCGACTCAAAATACCAATAAGCTAGTATATAAGAAGAGAAATATAGTGAGATTAGCACAGTTGTTTCGTCACGAGGCTGCAACCCTCTGGAATTACCTCCCGGACAGCATCAAAGGCTCTGATTTGGTTTCTTCATTTAAATACCAGGTCACAAAGTTTGTTCTTAGTTGAGATGTAGGGGGAGGGCAGGTTGTTTGTGAATACTATTGTATTCTTTTCTTCTTCTTTGTTGTCTTTTGATAATGTGATTTAATTAGTTAATTGAGCCACTGTGCACAGGTAATTAGGCCTAGTAATGGGTATGTTTATTTTACTGATTTGTTATTTTTGTGAATTCACAAAATATTTTTTCAACGGCCAAAAAAAAAGAATCCTAATCAAGATTGAAGTAAATCAACAAATACTTTTTGGAATAATAACATTTGCGAGCTTCAATTTAATTTTACTATTTGAAAAGAACATTATTATCAAAACTTTCTCTTCTGATTCTATTCATGTAAATGTACAGAAAACTCTTAAAAGGAACACTGTGATTTTCAGAGCAATTAGCAAATTAATTAATTGGCAAATCAATATTTAATTTAAATTTAAATGTAATTTAATTTTTTACTTTAAGTTTCAATTTAATTTTACTATTTGAAAAGAACATTATTGTCAAAACTTTCTCTTCTGATTCTATTCATGTAAATGTACAGAAAACTCTTAAAAGGAACACTGGTGGTTTTCAGAGCAATTAGCAAATTAATTAATTGGCAAATCAATATTTAATTTAAATATAAATGTAATTTAATTTTTACTTTAAGTTTCAATTTAATTTTACTATTTGAAAAGAACATTATTATCAAAACTTTCTCTTCTGATTCTATTCATGTAAATGTACAGAAAACTCTTAAAAGGAACACTGGTGATTTTCAGAGCAATTAGCAAATTAATTAATTGGCAAATCAATATTTAATTTAAATTTAAATGTAATTTAATTTTTACTTTAAGTTTCAATTTAATTTTATGAACGCCTTAGTCAAACATTCTCTTCTGATTCTATTCAAGCAAAGAAATACAAAACTTTCAAAATGAACATTGGTGATCTTAGGAGCAATTGGCAAATTAATGGGTTGACCACTTTGAATTGACAAATTAATAAATGAATTAACAAGTGATTTTCTACACATTTCAAAGGAATAAGTAAAAGAAAATGTAGACAAAAATTACTGCATATCAGACTAATGAAACTAGGCTGTTTGTTTAAAAATAATAGTATTAACTCATGGAAGTCCCGTCATTTTTTTTTTCAAAATTATAATGATAATAGTTTTGCGTCGTAAGTAAATTCTAATCCGTCAGCTGGAACTCATGTTATTATTTGCACCAATGACGAGTTTTATAGCCTTCATTTAAGCATTGGACCCAATTGGCCCAACATTTTTTTGTACACCAATCTCCTCTTGGCAGAGCGACTTACGGCTGTAAGTTTACAACTGATAAAGAACTACAAGTGGCTGGCCCGTTTATTGGCCCTCTAACAACATATTCCCTTCCTATTAAAAGTGGGAGACCCCATTAGCCCAACGGCGATCCTTGAAAGTTCCAAGCCAATTGGAAAAACTTTGTGGCCCTTTTAGCGCCCCTGTTTCAGAGAAGGGATCGGCCCCCAGACTGAATTGTTTCTTGTACATATGGGTCCACTGGGCCCACTTACTAACAGTTTTGAATTTTAATCTATTTAGAAAAGTTTTTTGGCCCTCGTTGGGGCCAAATTTTTAGGTGGTGAGTTGGGATTTCTTGACACAAGAATTTCAAATAGAACTCTCGGGCCAAAACTGGCTCATATTCAAGGGGCACTTGCCAGAAATATGAACTTCTTATACATTAGTTCTTGGTCGCCGTCTTTAAATGTATAACTTCGACTATATATTTGCGTCTTGGGGGGGGGGGGCGTGAGGGTAAAGTATAGCGGTTCTGCATGCAAAATGTGTTAACTACAATTATTATACATGTTATGAAGTAAGAACTGTTTTATAACTTCACTTCTTGAGTGGGATCGGGATAATACGTAAGCACCAAAAAGAACTAAAAACTATAGACTCTTTGTACAGCCCACTTTCAGTCAAACCTTTTTTTACCCCTCGTTCTATCACAACTGTGGTCAGGAAAATCCGATACTAGATTCTTTTTGCACCAAAGTATAGTCAGTTTCCCTGACAAAAATCGTAGCCTACACATGACATTTGGATGGGAACTCTGGGAAGTTACATCTGGAACAGCTGCAAGAGAAAGTGACCAGGATCAAGTTTCATCCATGCACTTGACCTGTGATCATCACCTACATTTTATCCCATTTATTCCTGATAGTTAAGACAAAATGGCATAAACTGAGTCTCCACTTATAGGTCCAGAACTTTGAAAACTACTCTTCAAAGAGACCAAGTAAACTTGTTTCTCCGCTATGTAAACACTTTCGTAATTTTTCTAGAACAAACCTAACTGTTACATTGGGTGTAAAACTGAACCATCCATATGGTGAAAAGTATCATATTGAAATTATAAGTTTGGGGAGGGGGTTCCAAAAAAGGATTTGATACCTAGTAAGGTATCTGTTCTTTTAAATTAAAATGGAGAAATAAAACACACAAAAAAAGGGCAAGCAAAAAAGAAGAAAGAAAACAGTTCAAAATACTGACAATCTTTCAAAAGCTAGTAGCATACCACACCCCAACAGGTTCTTTGATGAGAATACACCTGACTTTAGATTTCAAACCAAGAACAAGAGCTAAGAGCTCATATGGCACTTGTGACGAGGCAAGAAGAGCTAAGAGCCAAGAGCTCATATGGTATGAGCTCTAACAAAATTTTAAGAATCAATAGATTGATTTAAAAGGAAAATCAGAGGCTTAATGCCGGTCAAGATTTAAAATAAGAGCTCTGAGTAACATTGTCCTTCTAAATATCAAAATTCATTAAGATCCGATCACCCGCTCGTAAGTTATAAATGCCTAATTTTTTCTAATTTTTCCTCTCCCTTTAGCCCCCCAGATGGTCGAATCTGGGAAAACGACTTTATCAAGTCAATTTGTGCAGCTCCCTGACACGCCTACAAATTTTCATCGTCCTAGCACGTCTAGAAGCACCAAACTCGCCAAATCACTGAACCTCTCCCTCCAACTCCCCCAAAAAGTGCGAATCCGGTAGGCTACGTCAATCACGTATCAAGGACAGTTGCTTATTCTATCCACCAAGCTTCATCCCGATTCCTCCACTCCAAGTGTTTTCCAAGATTTCCCCCTCCAACTCCCCCAATGTCAAAAGATCTCCTTCGTAAGTTAAAAATACGTCATTTTTTTCTAATTTTTCAGAATTAAACCTCCATAGAGCAGATCCGTTCCAATTATGTAAATCACGTATCTAAGACTTCTGCTTATTTTCCCCACCAAGTTTCATCCCGATCCCTCCAATCTAAGCGTTTTCCATGATTTTAGGTCCCCCAACCCCAAACTCCCCCCAATGTCACCAGATCCAGCGGTGATTTAAAATAAGAGCTTTGAGACACGATATCCTACTAAATATCAAATTTCATTGAGATCCGATCACCCGTTCGTAAGTTAAAAATACCTCATTTTTTCTAGTTTTTCACAATTAACCCCCCCCCCCAAACTACCCCAGAGAGCGGATCCGTTCCGGTGATGTCAATCATGTATCCAGGACTTGTGCTTATTTTTCCCACCAAGTTTCATCCCGATCCCTCCACTCTAAGTGTTTTCCAAGACTTTAGGTTTCCCCCTCTCAACTCCCCCCAATGTCACCAGATCCAGTCGGGATTTAAAATAACAGCTCTGAGACACGATATCCTTTAAAATATCAAATTTCATTAAGATCTTATCAACCGTTCCTAAGTTAAAAATACTTCATTTTTTCTATTGTTTTCGAATTAACGGGCCACCCACTTCCCCCCCCCCAGATGGTCAAATCAGGAAAACGACTATTTCTAATTTACTCTGGTCCGGTCCCTGATACGCCTATTAAATTTCATCGTCCTAGCTTACCTGGAAGTGCCTAGAGTAGCAAAACCAGGACCGACAGACAGACCGACAGAATTTGAGATTGCTATATGTCACTTGGTTAATACCAAGTGCCATAAAAACACTATGTTACAATGAGATTAACCAAACAGATGGACCAAAGGATGATGAGGTGATAAACAATAAAAAGCTGATTCCAACAATCTTCTATGCAGGAGGGCCAACTTTGCACTTATATCAGGGACATCAAACTTACAAATTATCTTACCATTGCTATACCAAGGGGGGGGGGAGATAAAGTAAAAATTTACAATATCTGAAATAAAAAGTCCAAATCTGATCTTTAGAAGGGGATAAGGACCATATAGATAAAGGACAGATTGATCACAGAATGTAGCATATAGCCTACCCAGTGCATGTCTATTATACTTCCCTCAATTAGCAACCATCTTAGAATAGCCCATTTGAATAACTGGGCCATATTCATATCAGCCAGCCAGCATTCAGCCAGGAAACACATAAGTCACAAGAACTCCAGTCTCATTAAGCAGAGACTGCTAGCCTATATACTGATCTTTGCTCATTTCAGACAGGCCCAACATGACAAAAAACAAAACATAGACTACTAAGTCAACACAACAGCATAGCCCAGGTAGAAGCAGCTTACTAAGCCCAACACAAAGCATTAATTAAGTTCAAAAAGCTCAACAGTTGTAATTAATTATCAATCTACACCAAAAGACAGAAAATTGCAAATCATGAGCAATCTTCTTAGTGGTCTTCAGCCGAAAAATATAGGAATAATAGAATTTTAGCCAAAATATAGGCATTTTATAGGAGTGCATTAAAATATAGGAATTTATAGCCTATGCGTTGCCAAACACTGATTTAGGAACGAAATTAAATGCTTGTGGTGGTTTACCACTGCAAGCATTTTTGGAGTCTCCTAAAAATGTAGTCCTTGTTATAACCTTTACCTGAGATTGTGAACTGATGGTTAATATAAAACAAGTATAAAAGATAACGACACACATAAAACCAGCCACATTTTGCACATAGCCTAGGGTTATACATTACTCAATCGGGGAGAGGCTGGTATGCAATTGCATCAAAATTAATTATTATATTTTTTATAATATTTTTATAATTATTATATTATATTAATTATTATATAATATTATTATATTATATTATATTAATATATTATATTTATTAATTTATTATTATTATTAATTATTATATTTGGTCTCTCAGGGAGCTGAGAGACCAATGAACGACCCCTGCATTCACTTAAAAGTTAAAGAAATATATGTTGTTAATTTTGCTATTTTTATGTCATTTTTAAAAAGAAACTTTCTGAAACCAACTGCTCGATTCAACCCAGGCACGGGGAAAAAATTAAGAAAAACCAAAAGATACTGTCGCGTACAAAGAACGTCACTTTATGAATTTTTCATTACATGAAAGGAGGTGCTAAGAAGGCAAAGATAAAATTCTCTAACAGGCCTGTATTTAACTTAAAAGTGGTACATTTATTGAAATATTCCTTCGAGATACTTCCCCCTTTTGTGGAACTAGGTGAATTGTCCAATGCGGATCATTTTGGCAGGTGAGCAAAACTACCACTAATCCTATTTGAAGTTCCCAACACAGAATAAGCATGAAAAGTAGAATTTTCCTTACTAAACATTTTCCCTATTTCTCCATTTAAAAGTTTGCCCACCATTGGTAAGCAACATTCTTCACTTTGTGCTCACCAACATGAGGACTATTGTTCTAAACCTACTTCTTTTGTAACAGCCTGATATTGACATAAAAAGAAGAAAACTGGGTAGATTTTTATATCTTGAACAGTAGCGGATTTAGGTTAATCTATGCTGGAAATAAATTGAATCTGACTGAAATAACTCCAAAAAATTACTGGTCAATGGAATGTTTGGTAGAATATTCCTTGCCGACATGTGGGGACTTAAAAATGATAGATTCAATTATAAAGTTGGATTGACTTATGCTCACACAGGGTTGGCTGCACTGATAAGTCAGGCCAACGTTTTAGTTTTTCACTATCTAAACCAGATAAATCCTTGTGGAAATCAAACTGTCAACCCCTATGTTTTGTCACGCCAACATAGAGTCTAGTTGAGTCTCGTGTGGACCCCTGAGTGTCTACCTGGACCACTTTGGGAATCCATAACTAAAGTTTTTCGAATAAGATCACAAATACGGATTAAAGATAGCTACTTACACTTTGAGCAAGAAATTTGTCAAAAATAGTTTTCGATGAAACCGATCTCATGTCATCAAGCTCCACTTCATATTTCTCCTAAGAAAAAGAAAAAAGAAGCTGATAATATTTCTTTTTTAGTTGTAATAAAATCATAACTATAAAATAGTAAAGAATCAAATACTAATATAAACATATTAATTGAAATTAAAAAACAAAATTATCAACTTCACACCAAAAGCTAAGCTTACTAGAGTACGCTGTGAAAATGATGACAACTCGAAATGGGAAGATAAATAAATGTAATATATAAACAGAATTCACGTAATGAAAACAATGACAAAAAAGCGGGGAATAAACAAATAGATAAATATAATTGAATAAAAGTTATGAAGCGGACTTTTTTTTAAACCTGGAGGGTTAACCCCCAACAAGAAACCAAACAAGAAACTAAACAAGAAACCAAATAATGAAACCATGCATCGAATTAGACACGTACAACCAAACAAATGGATTGCAACAGTATAGCCATCTATCCATATATTTTATAGGAATATACAAGATCAAAACCTTAAAAGTGGTCTTTCAATCCAACCAATCAGTTGTTTCACTGTCCTTGTTAATTTTTTGCCCGAAAGAGCGATATAAATCCAATAAAAAACACGCAAACACACACACACATATATATATATATAAATATATATATATATATATATATATATATATATATATATATATATATACTAGCTGTTGGTTTTTACTGGTTTTTTATTGGTTTTTACCTTTATTTTAGCTTATTTTTCAGTTTTTTCCTTTTTTTTAGTTTTTTTTTATTTTTTATTTTTTTTAGTTTATTACCTTTTTTTAGTTTTTTTAGTTTTTTTAGTTTTTTTAGTTTTTTAGCTTTTTTACTTTTTTTATTAGTTTTTAGTTTTTTTTGTAGTTTTTGCCTTTTTTTAGTTTTTTCAGTTTTTTTTTTTTAGTTTTTTATTGGTTTTTACCTTTATTTTAGCTTATTTTTCAGTTTTTTCCTTTTTTTTAGTTTTTTTTAGTTTTTAGTTTTTTTAGTTTTTTACCTTTTTTTAGTTTTTTTAGTTTTTTTAGTTTTTTAGCTTTTTTATTTTTTTTATTAGTTTTTAGTTTTTTTTGTAGTTTTTGCCTTTTTTTAGTTTTTTTAGTTTTTTAGCTTTTTTATTAGCTTTTAGTTTTTTTTGTAGTTTTTGCCTTTTTTTAGTTTTTTTAGTTTTTTAGCTTTTTTATTTTTTTTTATAGTTTTTAGTTTTTTTTGTAGTTTTTGCCTTTTTTTAGTTTTTTCAGTTTTGACGTCACCTGATCCGGTTTTTTCAGGTGACGTCACCTGATCCATCCACACACAGACAACTTATTTTATATATATATATATATATATATATATATATATATATATATATATATATATATATATATATATATATATATATATATATATATATATATATATATATATATATATATATATATATATATATATATATATATATATATATATGTACATTTATACAATAAAAAGTTCAGTCAAATTGGGGCAAGTTGTAATGCAGAAAAATGAACTTTTCAGAATTTTCTCCTTTCAGAAACCTTCGTTTTTCCTCATAAATACCACCAACTGTGCCGAAAACTCTTTCACTTGGGATAGAAGAGGGCGGACAGCAGAGGTAATTTTGAGCAAGTTTTATCAGTCTCTTGAAACGTCTGCTGTTATTTCACCACCACTCTAACGGACATGTCTTTTTCCTGTCAATGACAGCCTTACTCATGTACCTTTCCAGCAGCTGATCAATATTATCTGCTGATTCTTCTTCCTCATTTGTCGAATTTGCAACCATTTTACCAAATAGGCAGTCAATCAAACTTGTTGCGCCTACTCTCCTTGGCTTTGAGTTTTCATCATCTTCTTTTGCAGTGGCTAATTTTGTTAAAGTCTGACTCTGTGTTTCTTCTTGTAGCCACTTTCAGCGTTACTGAGTGCCTCTTGATTTATGGGTTGGTGCTAGTATCTGGGATCCAAGAGAAAAGCAAGAGCAACTCACTGGTTGTACGTTCTTGAACTCACCATACATTTCAAACATCGTTGCACCAGGTGTGAATTAACAAGTATTGACAACAAATTTACTGAACTTCATTTGACTTACCTCTGTTGCTCTCTCCACCATGGTCAGACTTAGCTGGTGGCTCCACCCCCCAAGGACTGGACAAACAAAATTTACATGAGGAAATCTGGCACCATCTTCTGGATAAGTTACTCATAAGAAAAAAAATCGGCCGATATCCGATATTTTCCCCAACATCCAATAATGACACTGACCCCCATTTCGTAACGACAATATCGACCGGCCGATCCACTCAATAAATACATCACATCTTTTTGAGTCTACCACCTCAAGAAATATAGCTTCTCTTATTCGTTTTTTGCTGTGAATACCATAGATTTTACTAACGCTGCAAAATCTATTATACTTATATTTCCAACATAAACAACAAATTCAATGCGCTTCCCTGCATAATCCATACATCACTTCATTGCTTCGAACAATGTAACGAACATTTCAGCCAGCGTAATTTACAGCAGACAAACTTCTTTTTTTTTTTTTACTGTTATTAAGAAGTAGCTGTTCATAAAGAATTTTCATGATTGGAAAATATGTAGAAAAAAAAACTGAGAGTGAAAATTACAAATTCCCGAATTATTTCTGTGAAGAAAAAGAAATAAAAGAAATTGCGCAATCTGAGAAAAAAAGGGAAACTTCTAAATATCTTGGGAGTCAAACAAGTTAGCAGATAATGGATGGAACAAATCGATAAAGCTTGCTTTGTTTGAGGGGATAGAATACATTTAGTCCAAAGGTTGCAACATGGCACTGACTTAATCACAAAAGCAGCCTTTCTGATGTCTCCTTTGACTTGGCAACATTCATATTTAGTTCTATAGGTTCTACCCTGTAAATTCGGGTCTATACTCATTTGACCTTGGGGAGTAATAAAATCAAAAGGGGCGAGAACTAAAGAAGAAGAGGCTCTTTTAGAACAGGAAACGAATGCTAAGGAAAGAAACGAATAATTTGGTGTTAAGTAGAGGACAGTAATAACCATTCTCAAAGTAATCAAATTTTTTCCACTTGAAGAATAGACCTTTCTCCAACTGATTACAGTTCACTTCAAACATAAGCTATGGTTAAATTAAGCAGGAAATTAAACTAAGCAGCTAAGCCTTGAATCAAGTTGCTTGAGGATTACCCAAATTTTGTCCAATTGTGCTCCAAAAAGTACATTTAAAAAATTTGCATTCGTCCAACTGAGCACAGTACACTCCAAATAAAGGCTATTGTCAACCTGAGCAGCGTGTGATTTTGGTAACAGTGCAATTAAAGGGCACTGTAACACGTTAATTTAAGATTATCCAAATCTACACCGCTTGTACTCAAAATGCTCAACTTAAAGAATCCATATTTATTCAACTTAGAGGTCTAAATAGTCACTTGAGGAAATGGTATTTCTCTGACACGGAATTATAGCGGTAGGAATTATAAAAAAAATACTTTGGGATTATCCAAACCAAACTCGTTCCATTTGTGCTCCACATGCTCCACTTGAAAGAAATTTGTCCAAGTGAGCACAGCGCACTTCAAACGAGTGTCCAAACACTCCACTTGAGGAAATGGCATTTCTCTAACTTAGCACAGGGAGCTTCAAACAAATGGTATAGTTAAACTAAGCATCGTGTAATCTTAACAATCGCAGAGTGGTAGGCATTATAACAAATTGCTTTAGGGTTATTCAGACTACACTCGCTCCACTTACGCTCCATACACTCCACCTGAAGAATTGATATTTGTCAAGCTGAGTACAGTATACTTCAAACAAAGCCTATGGTGACACTAATTGACGTATGATCTTTATGATCGTACGCTGAACAGTCCAAAGGGCTGCATTAGTATTGTCCCAGCTGGAATACTACAAAAAGATTTCACAAAGAATTACTAGAAAAAAAAAGTAAAAAAAAAGATCAGTAGTCTCGCACAAGAACTAAGAGCAAATTAAAGGGTGCAGTTTACATACTGAGAAAAAAAATTTCATCTGAGACATATGAGCCTTACGGAGCATCCACGGACAATTCAGTTCCTAATTGACTGCTGCCACTTAGCATAAAAACCGAAAAAGCTGAAATCCACCTCTCCAAAAAACAAACCAAAACCTCCGAAAAATTGGATAACAGTCTTATAGTCCATTGGTATGAAAGTCTATGGCTTATCAGTCCCTCCAAAAGGACCCTAACCTTAAAGGTCCCATAACTTAAAGATTTCGGAAACATTACAAAAATCAAACATTACTTAAATTTCTACAAGAATATAACTAGCCTTTAAAAAAGTAACTAACCTTCATAAATAGAAATTAAAATTCAAAACTGAGTTAAAATTAAAAAACTAGCAATTAAGAAAGTAACTAATTGCTATTATGTAAGTAATCTTTGAAAGAAAAAAAAAAATTAATGTAAATTAGATTTAAAAGTAACTAATCATTATGAGAATAATCAGTATAGCAAGTTTTTATCTAACTGATTATATATGACCAAACTTTTAAAGATAAATAATAGGTGGCTGATCTGTTTTGTCACTTAGTCATTATGTGACCAGTCATATGTGACTTAGCCATTATCATTCTGACATTATGTGACTATTATTTGGGTATTCTTAAAATAAATTGTTCTTAATAGCAGCAACTGCAACAGCAATGCTGCATTTAAGAACTAGAGACAATTTGATTATTTCAGAAAATGATCAAAAATAAGAAAACTGAAATTAAACTGAAATGTCGTTCATACTCAGTTTTATATTAATAGAAACCTAATTGTTTATCGTAAAATTTGTTACAATTAATGATGAGATTACGCAGAGTTGGATTTAATTTTAAAGCAAGTAGGACGACTTGATTTTGTTATCCACTAGGTTTTGGTCAGAACCCTCGACATTCGACCAAGTTACTGATTTTACTATCTTACATTCTAGACATAAAACGTATTTGTTAAATAAAAATATAGGTTGTTCTAATTTAAGTTATAGAAGATGATGATGATATTTTTCACAAAAAAAAGCCACAGAGGCGATGCAAAAACAAAATGATAAAAACTGAAAAATAAAAACCTCGTTTATTATCACTAACTTTTAACGGTCAAATTTTAATATGAAGTAACTCAATTTGTGCAATAATTAAAGGTTAGACTATTAATGATGCCCTTTTTCAAAACGGGTCAGTCATATAACACGCCGACTAAAATTAAATTAAAGACGGTTAGGATAAATTCTTTTTGTTTATTATTATTATCCTC
Source organism: Artemia franciscana (assembly GCF_032884065.1). NCBI lineage: Eukaryota > Metazoa > Arthropoda > Branchiopoda > Anostraca > Artemiidae > Artemia > Artemia franciscana. The sequence continues at coordinate 38,795,819 of NC_088865.1, forward strand.
CAGCCCGGGAATGACCTGCCTCAATGAAAGATGCTGGTTTTATTTTGAGTATTTTAATGTAACACCGTAAACACAAAACTTTTCAAAATTTGAATAGCTTGGAGTGGTGAAGGAGCTTGCATTTCTGTGCAGCTTTAGCTTGGTGCTGCAGTGAAATGTTATTAATATTTGTAGCACATATAATATATGATTTACATAGAAATACAGGTTATATAAATTAGTTACAAATAATGTTGGTCATTATATGATTTACTCATGATCACACATATCAGCCAATTTTCATCATATTTCAGACGAGCTGATCACTGTTAAATGTCATATTTTATATCGAAAGGAGTGGCCAATATTTAGGGGGCGGGAAGGGGAATAAAAAAATAGATGAATATGAGAAAATATATGATGAAATTTAAGACAAATCATACGGAACAAATAATGTCTAAAACGGTAAGATGCTAGATTTTATAAATTTATTTCCTCAACAATTTTATTCCATTTTCACTAGAAGAGTGATTTTATGCGAGAGTGGGGAGGAGCACTGGTTGTAAAAAACTGAAATTGCAAATTATTTTCCGAATGCCAATGGAAAACGGTTTCCGAATAGAGTGGAGAATATCGAAAACATCAAAAATAAATTTTATGGTATACTTGCTCGACCAATAATCTTTACACAAAATTTTCCAATATGCCATAACCAAAAGCCCAAAACAAAAGTAGAAATCTTAATTTTTGTATTTATCTCTTTATACATCTTAATGAACGTTTTCAGAAGGATTTAATCAAATATTGTCCTCGACAAAAAGAGATAAATTGAGGGTCCACAAACAGCGACTCAGGGTTCCCACATAGTTTATTATGAGATTAAATAAAAAAAACAAGTTTTTTCAACTGAAAGTAAGGAGTGACATCAAAACTTAAAACGCACAGAAATTACTTCGTATATGAAAGAGGCTGCTTCCTCATCAACGCCCCACTCTTTCCGCTAAAGTTTGACTCTTTCTCTCAATTCTTCTTTCTAAAACAGTAAAAAAACTTTAGCGTAAAGAGCGGGGCGTTGATGAGGAAGCAGCCTCTTTCATATACGAAGTAATTTCTGTGCGTTTTAAGTTTTGATGTCACTCCTTACTTTCAGTTGAAAAAACTTGTTTTTTTTATTTAATTTCTGAACGTTTTTGAATCAATGCATGTTTTGATTTTGGCTCTCCGCAGAGGAATAATCTAAACGAAATTTGCATATTTTTATTTTTGGCTCAATGGCTTTCTCATAATTTTGATCGAATGATTTTGAGAAAAAAAGAGCGGGGGACGAAGCCTATTTGCCCCCCGATTTTTTGGTTAATTAAAAAGGCAACTAGAACTTTTAATTTTTTACGAATCTTTTTATTGGTAAAAGATTTACGTAACTTATAAATTAGCTTACGTAAAGAACTTTTGTATTCTCATGTTTTTATTACATATATGAGGGGATTCGCCCCATCGTCAGTACCTCGCTCTTTACACTAAAGCTTAAATTTTATCCCAATTCATTAAGAATGACCCCCTGAATCACAAAAGCCGTAGAATAAGTAGTTGAAATTACCGAAAATACTTTAGCGTAAAGAGCGAGGTATTAGAAGGAGGTGAGCCCCTCATATGGGTAATAATTTCTGTTTGTTTTAAGTTTTATTGCTGTTCCTTACTTCCAGCTGAAAAAGCTTTTTCACTTTCATTTTTTAATTTTTTTTTTTTTAAATAATGCTAGTAAATCCTGCTGTCCCTTCATGGAAATTTTCTTCTCCCATTACAAATTCTCGAAGGAAAGTTCCCCCAGCATATCCCCCTCTTCTCAACCCCTCCCCCAAACCAAAAAAAAATCCTCCTGAAAACGCCTGTATACTTCCCAATAACCATTACTATATGTAAGCACAGGTCAAAGTTTGTAACTTGTTGCCCCTCCCAAGGGGACTGTGGGGGAATAAGTCGTCCCCAAAGACATAGTTATAAGGTTTTTCGACTACGCTGAATAAAATGGCTATCTCAGAATTTTGATCCGTTGACTTTGGGAAAATAATTAGCGTGGGAGGGGGCCTAGGTGCCCTCCAATTTTTTGGTCACTTAAAAAGGGCACTAGAACTTTTCATTTCCGTTAGAATGAGCCCTCTTGCAACATTCTAGGACAACTGGGTCGATACGATCACCCCTGAAAAAAAAAAAAAAAAAAAAAAAAAAAAAAAAAAAAAAAAAAAAAAAAAAAACACGCATCCGTGATCTGCCTTCTGGCAAAAAATGCAAAATTCCACATTTTTGTAGATAGGAGCTCGAAACTTCTACAGTAGGGTTCTCTGATACGCTGAATCTGATGGTGTGATTTTCGTTAAGATTCTATGACTTTTAGGGGGCGTTTCCCCCTATTTTCTAAAATAATGCAAATTTTCTCAGGCTCGTAACTTTTGATGGGTAAGACTAAACTTGATGAAACTTATATATTTAAAACCAGCATTAAAATGCGATTTGAAACCTTTGAAACCTTCTACTTTCAAACATAATGGAGGAAGAAATAACGAATCTACAGTTGCGAATACGTACTAATTCAACGAGATTAAGTTTTTTTTTCAAGAGTGAGTCAAAAAGTGAGAAAAACTTATTTTTTGGATACTTATCCACTGGCTGTCCGCCGTGCAAAAAGTGGGGTACCATAATAGCACTGCTACTTGGCAGTTTTCATGGCCTAGTGAAATTTGTTGGCAGATTTTGTCTGAAAATACCATTTTCACACATAAAAATACTTTTTGCCCAAAAAAACGCTGTCAAAACACAAGTTGTGTTGCTAGAGTGTCGGTAGCTTTTGGAATTCTTTCGAATTCTACTACTGGCAGCTTTGGAACTTTTTTCAGAAATGCTGGCAGCATTTCTGTAAGCAACCGTTACAGAGGACGTAGGGAAAACAGACCAAAATGAAAAAAAGGTCAGTACATCTACCCAACAGAATAGTACTTTAAGGGAGTCATCTCATTTAGCTATATACTGTAAATTTTTTTCTTATTTACATCCTTCCACAGAAACCACGCGAACAAATGGCTTTATTTCGTACACAATTAATAAAAAGTAAGTTATGCACTTAGTTTTACTACTACTGCTAACAACAACTCCCCGCAGTATCAAGCCGTTTGGGCCCAATAATATCTGATTTAGACGGTTATAATGTTCCGATTTAGGGTTACTAGTAAGCCACTTTTAACTTTTCCTCGGCCACTCGCCCAGGGGCATATCCAATTGAAAGTTTTAGAACCAAATGGCCCCTCCCCTCATCAAGAAGGCCAAAATTACATTAGCCGTAGGGGAGGAGGGACTAAAAATACCATTCAACGAAGATAGAGCTTCAACAACAAAACCAAGATAAAGTTTCTTCGTTTGATTATGGGTGTGTATCATCCATGGTAATTAATAGTTTATTATTATTTGCGTTCCAAAAGACAAGATAATATAAAACTTCGGCCAGTTCTTTGTATTAAAAGTTCAGATAGAGCTAAGTTTGGAAGAATAGGAAAATTAGTCTGCAACCCAAGATTAGAATATTAGAAGCTACAGCGATGACAGTGGTCAAATATGGCTCTGAAGCATGGGCACTCCGAAAAGTGGATGAAGATTTGCTAGATGTTTTACAGAGAAATTGCCCACGGATTGTTCTGGGTACCCGGCAGACTGACCGTATTTCAAACAGTAGTCTGTATGACAAATGTGGCTCAATCCCGCTTTCTAGGGCTATAATGAAAAAAAGATTGAGATGTCTAGGGCACGTTGTGCGGATGAAGAATGACACATTGCCGAAGATTGCATTTTCGGCCAACATTTAGGGTTAAGCGGAGAGCAGGTCATCCTTGTTTGGACTAGAAGAACGTCATAAAGAAAGATTAAAAGGAAATGGGAACTTCCTGAGAGGGTTTGAAAGGGGAGGCTTTGAATAGATTGGGATGGAGGAGGAGCGTGTGTAGCTGGGTTGGCCTCAGGCGGCTTGGTGCTGCGGTGAGTTGCTAGTAGTAGTAATAGTATTTAGAAAATTGGGTTGAATACCGAATTAACAAAACTGTTGAATACAAAATTCAGAAAATTTATTGAAAAGGAAACTTTGGTAGTGTGTTAGGTGATACCTAGAATTCATAATTAACTAACCTGTTAATTGAATATGTAGAAAATGTGAATAATGAGACCGAAAGAACTGCATAGTACGTGTAGAGATCCGTAATTTGGATCATCACGAAAAGTATTAAGAGGAGCGGGGGGAGGATTTATACATAAAACCTTCGCAAGAGTATGCTCAACAAATCTTTAGTTTTTTTGGCGATGGGATGTACCACAGTGTGGTAGTGTGATACAGAGGCGATACAGTGAATAGTGTGAACAGAACTGCAAACGGTGCGGTACAGAACAGACAGACTTATTAGGAGCAAAATTTATTAGTAGCACATAAGTGGAACCCATCCTATGTTATCAGAGACCCCGCAACTGCCCTCTTTGCTTGTCATTTATAGCAAGAGAGACTCCTATCTCTTGTCTCTAAGAACATTTCTTATCTTGCTTTAAAATACCAAAGATAGTGAACGTGAAATCACATTTTTTTTAAACTTGAATCGTGCTTCGAGTAGCTGATACACAGCTAGACACCCAAATTCTATGAAGCCTTCAATAAATGAACTCAGTCAATTAGAACCTAACAGTATTTGTCTATGTTAACCGTTTATTCCGTGTTAGTTATTAAGAAGTTTCCAAAAAATAAATTTTTCCAAGGAAAGTGAAGAGCCATATGAAAACTTAAGCAACCATATATAGTTAAAAAACAAGGAAAAAACGGGACGTTAATTTTTGACGAAAAACACGTCCATACGCAGCTAAGGAGTTTTCGCCTCTAGTGGGCTTCAAACTAAAAAAAAGGAAACTAGGGTAAAGACATCAAAAATAAGCAAAACTATATGACACCAAACAGCTTAAGAGGATGTGGCTCTTCTCTGTAGAAATAAGCGTCTTTGGAAATCAACGGATCGTTAATGATCGTATTTATACGGCCTTAGCGTTATGAAGTTTAGCAAATTAGTTTAGCTCACTTATTTTCACGGTTTAACGTAGCAACACTCACGAAAATGGGATACTGACCCAAAAAATTTCTTGAAACCACAAAATAATAAATTTAAAAAAAATTGCGGTTTTACGATTTGAATAGACCTAAGGTGGGTCAAGGGGTGATTTCGTCAGTACTTTAAATATCACCAATTCACAAACCATTATCTTTACATTCATTCTAATAAAGATAGTCCATAACTCCCAGCATTCTTTCGAAAGTTAGACTACCAAGGCTTTGCAGCCTCTAAATAATATAACAACTATATTACAATAGTAAGTATTTTTGTTTATTTTTCATTTTTGTTTTCCGTCTTTCTCCATGTTTTGAGTTTCTTTAAAAATTTAATAATACATATTTATCAAAGGCAGGCTCAAGATTCCTGCGCTCGGAAAACTTTATCTCTTATTTTTAATTTTAATAACGTTTTTATTGAAGTTCCACATCAAAGTGAATTGTAGGCGTTTCATAGTAAATTATTTATTTTTAAATCTCCTGAAAATTAGTCAGCCTCTTTTGTGACCCAACTTAAGTCTGTCTCGTTTTTTGTTTTTTTTTTCTTCTTTCTTTCTATTTAAGGCAAAGAACAAAGAGTGTGGATAACTTACAAGAGTGGAGACTGGCAATAACGTCGACAAGATAAAATTACCAACACTATCTAGCGCTCAGTGTTTCTTGGCATTTTTTTAAGCTACATAATTATATTCTTTTTAAAAACTGACATTAAACACTACAACACTAATTTTACCAATTACGCTATTGTATTGCACTGGATTAACGACATTTCTTGACTACTAAGGTCCTTGCGTCGGGATTTTCAACGCTTTGTCTTATAACCAACGCTATGATGTTACCGATACTCTTTGGCAAAGGGAATTTCAGAGTTGATAGCGTAATTAAAATTTAGTCGATACTACTACTACAACTGTCTCTCACTGCGGCACCGGGCCGCCTGAGGCCAACACAGTTGCGCACACTACTCCTACGTCCCAGTCTTTTCGAACTCTCCCTCTTTGAACCCCTCCCCCCCCTCTCTGGAGGTTCCCATTTCCCTTAAATCTTTTCTTACTATATCCTTCTACCCCATTCGGGAAGTTGCACTGTTTGATACTATGTGCTTAAAATTCATATTTTGGTATTTTCGACTATCAACCAGGAAATATTTTCTGTTTTCCCCTGTTAAAATTCTGACGGTTTTTACCCGTAAATATAGTGATGGCTAAGAATGTGTTCGGTATACTTCGGGGCCTAAAATGCACGTCATTCCGTCAAGATCGAACATGTGCATACCTATCAAAATTGCAATCAAACATATAATACAGCAGGGTCAGGTAGCCATAGTAAACTATGGCATAGTAGGACTGTACATAGTAGGATTGCACATCCCAAATCTGTGGTTACTAGTTTTGCTTCAAAATCTCTTCTAAATTTCAGGTCTTCTAGTTTACATAGTATACTGTCTATTCACTTGCGATATTGTGATTAGCCTTATTAAATTTGAATTTACTTTTGTTTGTATTTAAAAGAATTACTGTCTATTTTTATAACTAATTATAATTATATTTAGTTTACTATATAATTTAGTATCCTATATAATTAGTATACTATAGTAATTTTACTATAGTAAAATTAGTGCAAGATACTAAATTAGTATGCTTTTCACAATTATTGCTTTTGCTGAAAAAGCATTTAAAATGTGGAATATTTTTAACGGTAAATATTTTGTTGCCCAATTGGGATGGGTTGGTGTGGTTCAGGCCACACCAGTCTTGAAATTAAAAGAATGAAATTGATTCGCGTTTTACATGAGACGTGTACCACATAAGCAAAAAATGAAATAGCCAGAAATTGGTTTGAAAAGCTTATCAACACTTATTTGTTTCCAATCATATTACAAAACACGATGCTTCTGTTTTGACTGATGAGACATAAAACTATGCCTGACGGTTGAACACAACCTAACTTACTAAATTACGCATAGGATAATACATCAAGTTGCTTTCATACTACATGCGTAGCTTTCTGTACTAAGTAGTTATATTACATTGAGTAGCGTAACGAGTAACTAATAAATTGAGTGACACACTAGGCTAACGTAACGTCGTCTGAAGTCACCCGAATTGCGAAAAAGCAAAGTTTTCAAAAATCAAACATATGGATTGGATGTGGTGGTTCAAACTCCGGTCAAGCATGAAAGGCTTTTAGGAAAAGTCTAAAATCGATTTTAAAAATTATTAATTGCTCATAGAGAAATTCTATTTTTTTTTTACTACTGCATTGAGTAGCGAAAGAAACTTAGGCTGAGCGAAATTCTATGTAGATTCCGAGGGGAAATACAAAAAAGAAGAAGTGAAATGCACTCCGATAAGGTCGAACCTGTCTGTATCCATCACTATGTATTTATTTTTCTTTAAGACTAGTGAGTTTCTAGAACTGTCTTCGTAAAGACTAGTTTGCAAGGGGTTATTAGAAAAGTAACCCCTGTTTAGCATTAACTACAAAAGGGTTATAGGCACCAATGTATTTTAAGACTACAGCTGCTGCATTTTTACAAAATAGATATAGGGTTTGCCGATGGTAAGAAGCTTTGTCTAGTTAGCACAAGCTTGTGAGCATCCCGTGTGCTAAAGATTTTTTTTTTTTTTACATTTTTCTTTGTCCTTATTTTCTTGTCCATATTTACTGGGCTTTACCAAGAGGCAATCAGATATTAAATCATCCTTTTTTAATGCAGTTTTCTATCCTATTTCTTCAGAATAACCACGCACGATCAACTAGAATCACTCTACATCATTTATCACGTCTGTATTTTTTTGGTTTGAATAATTTATTGGCGATTTTTCCATAACAGCTACAGAGCCTTTGTAGAATATATTGGGGGTAATAGTGCCAAGTGCCAAGTCACTTATAATATAACTAATTGAAAAGGAATCCCTGAACTCTTCCAACCTCCTCCAACCCTCCTCCAACAAACCATCTCCCTCTGAGCCCTTCTGGGTCTTCTATCATAGAGGATTATCATAGACGTACCCGGCTGACTGACCGCATTTCAAACAGTAGTCCGTGCGAAAAGTGTGATTCAATCCCGCTTTCTAGGGCTATAATTAGAAGGAGGTTGAGATGGTTAGGGCACATTCTGCGGATGAGGGATCCCAGATTGCCGAAGATTGTCTTTTTCGGCCAACCGTCTAGGCCTAAACGCAGAGCAGGTCGTCCGCATTTGGGGTGGAAGATTGTCATAAAGAAAGATTTAAGGGAAATGGGAGAGTGTAAAGAGGGAAGCTTAGGATAGATTGAGATGAAGAAGGAGCATGCGTAGCTGTGTCAGCCTCACACGGCTTGGTGCTGCGGTGAGTTGTTAGTAGTATTAGTAGTTGAACAATATGGTGCGTTGACAATACATTCATGTAGTTTTTTTTTCTTATATTCAGTGGGAACTCGTTGCAGCGGTAGCTGCAACTGATAAAGAACGTACCATTAATTAAAAAATCGACGGGATAAAAGAGGATATCCATAAGGGACGAGGTGTTTAAACGTTGCTTATTAAGAGATCCTCTATTTCGTCTATGTTAACTTTGATTCAAGCTGACAGAGTAACAGAGAACAGTAAGAGAATGTAAGAGAATAAAAAATGTTTAGCACCACTTACAACAGCGACAAGAAAGGCCTGACATCTTTGATAAGTTGGATTAAGCTCACAAAATTGTCGAAACAGAAGTCGACCAATCGGTTGTCTTTCAACCACGTACCCGTAAGATGAATCTGGAAAAAAAAAATCTATGAACATCTGTAAAATTTTTCCGAATTCCAAAAACAAAACAATTAAATACAAGGATCGAAGAGGAGCAATGGGAAGTAAAGATGGAGGAGAGAAGCAGCGGTTTAATAGTTTAACTATCCTTAAACTAACCAATTGGTCGTATGTTATTGTAAGTTTTTCTTCTTCTATATATTTATGTTTTACTGAGGACGGCCCTTGGACATAGGGCCAGAATATTCACTCAAATTAGATTTCCACTATCTAACGAAAAAAATTCCCTATTGTTCTTCTTGTTTTTGATGTTTGCTATTTCAGACTGCGATCACTATATGGCGATCACTATATGGCGATCACTATATGGCACTTGGCTGATGGGCAAGTGCCATAAAAATGCCTACAACGACATAAATATGACATAAACAAGACTTTAAATTCTAATAGTGCTAATAAACGTTTTGATTCTGCTTTCAGCAGCCATGTTTTTGATAACCCCAACCATAAAGTACTTTTTTGAAAAATCCTCCCTCATTAGCAATGATTTAGGTATAAAACAGGTTGTTCGTGAAGCAATAGAAATTAAGCTCAAAATAATAAACAATATTTCTTTAAAAAGAGATTGGAGAGGGGGGTATTCACTCAATCCTTTATACAAAAATCTAATTAAAACGATTGGACAAATTATATTACAGAACCATTAGTCAATACCAGTGAAGCTGTTGCTAAAAACCCTTTGAGCATAGCTGCCAAAAAGGCAAGAACAGCATTGAAAGCGTGTTCTTAATTATTTATATTTCACTATGTAAACATTCACCTTTTTCATTGTGTTGCCAAAGAAAAATCCCGACCGTTCTACCTACTGTTCTACACTCACCCAGACACACAGGCAGAGAGAGTAAGAGACAAAAATGCATAAAAACACAGATTCAGACACACAAACAGACAAAGCCAGACACTGGGACAAGCAAACGCCCGCCCAGACAAAGAGGCACAGAGAGTGAGAGAGACAAAAACACACACAAACACATAGATTCAGACATACAAACAGACAAAGATAGACACTGGGACAACCAAACACCCACCCAGGCACACAGGTACAGAGAGTGAGAGAGACAAAGACAGAAACACAGAGACAAGTGAACACCCGCCTAGACATTCAGGCAAAGAGAGAGAGAGAGAGAGAGAGAGAGAGAGAGAGAGAGAGAGAGAGAGAGAGAGAGAGAGGAGAGAGAGAGAAGAGAGAGAGAGAGAGAGGAGAGGAAAGAGAGAGAGAGAAGAGAGAGAGAGAGAGAGAGAGAGAGAGAGAGAGGAGAGAGAAGAGAGAGAGAGAGAGAAGAGAGAGAGAGAGAGAGAGAGAGAGAGAGGAGAGAGAGAGAGAGGAGAGAGAGAGAGAGAGGAGAGAGAGAGAGGAGAGAAGAGAAGGAGAGAGAGGAGAGAGAGAGAGAGAGAGAGAGAGAGAGAGAGAGAGAGAGAGAGAGAGAGAGAGAGAGAGAGAGAGAGAGAGAGAGACATACTAACACACAGATTGAGACATACCAACAGACAAAGATAGACACTGGGACAAGCAAACACCCGCCCAGACACAAAGGCACAGAGAATGAGAGAGACAAAAACACATACCAACAAACAGATTCAGACATAAAAAGAGGCAAAGACAGACTCTGGGACAAGCAAACACCCACTCAAAAAAATACGCACAGAGAGTGGGAGAGACAAAAACACATACCAACACACAGATTCAGACATACACAGGGACAGGCAAACACCCGCCAAGACACACAGGTACAGAAAGTGAGAGAGAGAAAAACGCATACAAACACACAGATTCAGACATACCAACAGATAAAAATAGACACTGGGACAAGCAAACAACCGCCCAGACACCCAGGCACAGAGAATGAGACAGACAACAAACATACAAACACACAGATTAAAACATACAAACATACAACGACAGACACTGAGATACGAGAACTCCCACCTAGACACACAGGCACAGTGAGAGAGACAAACACACATACAAACACATAAATTCAGACATACACACAAAGACAGACACTGGGACCAGCAAACACCCGCCCAGACACAAAGGCACAAAGAGTGAGAGACAAAAATACATTCAAACACACTGATTCAGACATACAAACAAACAAAGATAGACACCGGGACAAGCAAACACCCGCCAAGAAACATAGGCACGGAGAGTGAAAGAGACAAAAACATATACGAACACACAGATTTAGTCATACAAAAAGACAAAGACTGACACTAGGACAAGCAAACACCCACTCCAGACACACGGACACAGAGAGTGAGAGAGAAAAACTTCTACAAACCCGCAGCTTTAGACGTAAAAACAGACAAAGGCAGACACTGGGACAAGCAAACACCCGCCAAGACACAAAGGCACAGAAAGTGAGAGAGACAAAAACACATACAAAAACATAGATTCAGACATACAAAGACAGACACTAGGACAAGAAAACACCCACCCAGACACACAGGTACAGAGAGTGAGAGAGACAAAACACATACAAACACACAAGTTGAACATACAAACAGACAAAGATAGACACTGGGGCAAGCAATCACCCGCCCAGACACACAAGTACAGAGAATGAGAGAGAAAAACACACATACTAATACACAGGTTTAGACATACAAACAGACTAAGACAGACACAGGAATAAGCAATCACCCGCCCTGACACACAGATTCAGACGCAGATTCGATAGATTCATGCCTGTGTGTCTGAGTGGGTGTAGAACAGTAGGTAGAGGTTTACTTGTTCCAGTGTCTATCTTTGTCTGTTTGTATGTCTGATTCTGTGTGTTTGTAGGTGTTTTTGTCTCACTCACTCTCTGTGCCTGTGTGTCTGGGGGGGGGGGTATTTGCTTCTCCCAGTGTCCGTGTTTAGCTGTTTTTATGTCTCCATCTTTGTGTTTGTGTGTTGTTTTGATATTACCACGTAAGGTTTAGATACTGTAATAGAGGATTATCATTATACTAGGCGAGAGTTTGATAATGTAAAGTAAGAAGTTGGTAATGTCGGACAGGATTTGGGTAATATCACACAAGGTTTGGAAATACTTAGCTAACATTTTTATCAATATCACAACCTATTTTCACAAGACACCCTTAAAAAGTTTAAAAATTCTAAGTCCATAAAATTCTGAGTCCAAAAAGTTCTAAGTCCAAAAAAATTCTAAGCAAAAAAAATGTCACTAAAAACATTATTTTTCTAATAGGAAAAATCACGACTAAGATATTCATATCATTTTCATTTCGTATTTCGAACATACCACAAGTGATTATTTTTTTTTTTGTTTTAAGTATATTTTATGTCATTTTAATGCATGAAAAAAAGTTGAAAAAACTTTCACAAAAAATTTTCAGTCAAAGAAAGAAAGTGCAAACATTATTTTCCTAACAGTAAAAATCACGACTAACATGTCCATATCATCTTCATTTCGTATTGCGAAAAATTTCACAAGTGATTTGTTTTTTAAGTATTTTGTGTCATTTTAATCCATGAAAAAAGGTTGAAAAACTTATAAGTAAAAAAAAATTAAGTTAAAAAAATAAATACGAAAAGGAGGGACCGAAAGTTGGAGAAGAATACATTGGGTTCCTTGGATGTTGTGTCATGGATGACCAAGGGTTATCGCAAAACATGTACGACATTATTAACTTCAACTTTATGCATATCCCAATAAAATACAATATTTTCAAATGACAAAAATTTATTCATATAATTGTCATGACTTGAACATTAAGTATCATAATAACTGGACATTGCTTTTATTAAATGAAGGCCGAATATTTGCTAAGCCTGTCCTGACATGAATTTGTAGTTCATTCGCCCAAAAGCGGCGGATACCTGTCCCGGTGGCTGATTGTGCAAGTAGGTCAATACTCTAGTATAGGGAAGATTTAGTGCCCAAATAGGGTGTGCCCTAAGAATCTATGTTACCGCCACAACTATGGAAAAAGACTGAAAGAACTTACGTTACAGAACTAAAGCAAGTAAACTGGCGCCCTGATTTAAGAAAGCGAATTTTCATCAACTCGTTATTACCATAATAAAACTTTCAAATTACATTTGCCGAAATTACGCTATGAATCCTAAATTTGCAACTTAGTCTTCGATTGTCGATTTAATCTTCGTTGACCAATCAAAAACGAGTTAACACAAAAAAGCTTCGTAACTAAAATTCTGAAGAAGCAGTGGACGAGAACAGCAAGAACTTACGTCACGGAGCTTAAGTAGGTAAACTCATGTCTTGATGGTTCATAGTTTTCAATTTACCAATTATAAAGCAATTTACACGCATAAGCCCAGGAAGCTCTTAAATTGCAATACAGAAGACCAATAATGATTTCTGAGCAGTTAGGGGTATGAAAAGAGAGCCTTGACTCCCAATTGAATACTGACCTTTAAGAGTTTTGGACGGCGATAGTTCCATTCTCCTTTTTGGTGATTTCTGCTCGTTTCAAGTTTGACCTGATTATTCATTTCAATTCCCTTTGACAAACCTTCTCTATGGAAAACGTTCTTTTTTTAAAATTAACACAAATACTCAGTCCTTTATGCAGCTCGACGGGCAATCTTTTTATTCTTTTATTAAAAGGAGCTTTAAAGTTTGCTATTCGAATGCTAGAAATGTTTCTGGCTTGTTTCCTTTTCCGATCTTTTGCGCTAAAAAATTGGATTGCTTTAAGGTTTGCTTTAAGACATTTTTTTGGGTCCTTATTTGGGGTTCAAGTGGTGTATTTCGTCAAAATTCTAGGGATAGGGAAAGTTGGAGCCAATTTTCCCACATCAAGTGAAAATGACAACAAAAACTGAAAAATGAAGAATATGGTACCATAAAGGCAAAAATATACTAAAGAAATCTGACTCGTATTTATGAGGCTACAGTTAAATGTTGATTTATAAACTGGTGCAAAGTATATCTAAAATCTAACGCCAATCTGATAATTACACACAATATTAACAATCCTAAGACTTGGAATCATAAGGCCGATTGAGATTATAGCCTGAAGATAAAACTACCTGGTACATCTTTAGCTAAAAGTGAGCCAAGTCAATAGGAAAAGCCCCGAAGACTCCAGCCCACCAGGATCCACGTTCCACAAAACAAGCTTTTGCACAATTAACGCTAATGAAAAACAAACTAAAACTCTACAAATAGAATATACATTTTTCCTCTTTAGCTATGTTATTGACACAAATGATCTCTTTCAAATTCACCCTTGACATACACTCTAAAAACTATTTTCATACTTTTCAGATCACATTCGCCATTGCCCAAGATCACATGCAGAAAACTTGCAGTCCCCCCACCTTAAATAGCCCCATGCATTTTCCTAAAAACAAGGTAGCACCGGTAGCACCGATGTGTAGACAGAATCGGGTAGCACCGATGTGTCCTCTTTTCTTCTTGATTTTCCATACTCAAAATTCAAACTCGATATTTATTCAAAGTCATTAGGACTAAAGTTGGTATTTATGTATTATACCAACCAAAATGTTCTTCTTGATCTATTTAAAACCGGTTTCTCTGCGTATACTCGGAGACAATCAGCTTAACATGAGTAGGATCAACTATTCTTGCAGGTATATTTTAATTAAATATTTAATATAGTGTTTGTTAGGTGTTTAATATAATGCGTTCTGGGAAGCCTGCTTTCCATAAATTCTCTGTTGTAGTTTCTATAATTTTGTTACTAAAGTATTATATTTCCATCAGATTTTATTATATTTCATTATGAATAACCTAACTTCACTTCGTAAGTGTGGTCGGTATAATACACAAGTACCCTATAGTCTGTTATTCTAGTTTCAAAATTTAAACAAACGTGAACCCACTACTACTTAAAAATTTGTCACGGGGTTAACCCGACTGACAAGTTAAGTCGGCGGAGTTGGCAAAAACTTGCGGAGGGACGACCAGACTGGGTGATACCACCAGACCCAGCTTCTTACCCATAACATGCTTGAAGTTCTCGCATTGTTCAGAGAAAAGCGTTTTAGTAAGTTATGCTTAATGTTTATTTTGAAAATCAAAAGAAAATGTATGAAAAGAAGACTGTCTTATGCCATCATACCCGAGGCCGTATCCAGGGGGAGATCAGGAAATTTTAGCCCCCCCCCCCGAAATATCTTTCAGATTCGTGCATGCGTAACAGAAATGTGTATAGACAAGTTTTTATGCGTTTTTTAAGTTTTGTGTACCCCTTCCCCCTAAAAAAAATCTTTTGTAAAACTTCCTCCGTAAAAAAAAAAAAAAAAAAAAAAATCAAAACGGCCTTGTATTCCTACCATACCGCATCAAATAAACTTTAAATTTTTGATCAGACTTTTGTGACGTTCGCAAAATCGCTAAATGTCTTCTTTCTTTTCATGTTTCTTTTCTATTCGTAAGTATTTACATCAACTCAGAGTAAATAAATTCAATGTAATAAAAATATAACGGTCAACTTTAGATACAAGTTACATTTTGAACATAGTTTCTGAAGAGCAAAATTACAATATTCATGTAAGTAGTACCCAAATTGAGTATCAGACAGTACCACACTCAATAATGTCATTTAAATTACACAACCACACCCTCAACAGTTAGCTACTTAAAATCTCCACCATATTTTTCCTCTGTTGAAAGGTTAACTCTTTGTAAAAGTGACACCTCTTTCCGTGTCGATTAGTGTCGACCTCCTCTTCACTTTTCATTCTGAATGAAACATTTTTATGGATACTGACTTGGCATTCATACAAAAAGACAAGAAAAATGACCTTTGCCCGAAAATTCTAAGAGAGTTGGTCAAATAGTTTTTCCTTTTGTCGGAAATTACTCAATTAGAATCCTAATAGAATTGTCAATCCTTTTGCCAGAAGAGAAAAAGGAAGCAGCAGGCCAAATGATTTTTATTTTTTACTCTGAGTCTGAATCCTGAAGTCCCTTATTTATTTTTTATTTATTTTACAGCCAGTCTAAATATTGCGAAACTTTAGCCGCTTTAATATACTTTGGTGTTCCAGGGAGAGTTCAGTCCAAAGATACCCCGATAAGAAGTAGCAGGCCAAATGAATATTATTTCTATCTTTTTTTTTCCTTTTATTACATCTAGATTATTGAACTTTGACCCTTTTACATATATTTGGTCTCTCAAGGGGGTTGCCCGTTTTAAAGCTACCCAGAAAGGAAGAAGCAGACCAATTATCTTTTTTCGGCGCCTTTATATTACTACTAGTAGTTCAAAGAGCTTATTGTAGAACCAAGCCTTTGGAGGCCAACCCAGCTGCATATGCTCCTTCTCCATCCCAACATATTTGAGGCCTCCCTCCTTATACCCTCCCAGGCAGTTTTATTTTCCTTGAATCTTTCCTTGCGCCATCCCCCATGCCTTTCAGGGGACGACCTACTTTTAGTTTGGCCCCTGATGGTTGGCTGATAAGAACGATCATCGGCAATGATGCCTTCATCCGCAGAACGTGTCCTAGCCATCTCAACGTTTCTCTCATTATAGCCATAAAAAGTGGGATTAAACAACATTTTCATACAGCTTCCTGTTTGAGATGCGGTCAGTCAGACGGGTACCCAAAACCCTCTTAATACTACAAGATTATTTTATATTTCTTCAGACCCCGGAACGGGTGAAGTATATTCAATTACGATTCGAACTTATTTTTCCTCAAGGTTCTCCGTGATTGAACTTGTCCATCCTTTTACAAAATAGAAGAAACCTAGCCCGCCTGTTAGAAAATTAGAAATATTACCTCATAGTAGGCATCACAGTAGATATTGTTATGAGCTAAATGCACCCCTCCATCATCAACAAGGTTTTCCCCCTCATTTACCTCCTAATCATGTTCTTTTATTTATTACATCTTTTTCCCTATTTCAAGTAAATATTTAAATTTCAGCAGGCTACATAACTTTTCGCATCAGCTCTCAGCGAAAAAAGGCGTATTTATGAAAAAAAAAAAAATGCTAATCAGCATGGGCACACCCCGGGTTTCTGTTCGGGGCGGACCACAATAAAAACACTTTTTTTAAAAACGCATCAAAAATCTTGTTTATATGCATTATGTTACATTTTTACGAGCGGGACACAAATTTCGGATCGGAAATCTAACTCCGTACCCCCACCCCACTGGATACGGTCTTGCTAATCAGTCAGTTGTCTAAATCAGCTCTTCGATTTTGAAATTTTAAACGTTCTTTATTTCTGTCCTTCGGTTTGAATACAATGCAGAACAGGGCAAAACGAGTTAGTGCAACTCATCATAATGTCCATTCAAAATTTGCAAAGGTGTTCTTAGAAAAAAAAAGGAAATCTTTTAATTAGCCTTTCCCTTCGTTTACACTACGCGCACATTCTCAGTAATCATAGAAGTTCCTATTACTGCTTTTTACAAACCCATCTAATGACGTTTATCTTCACAAAAAAATAAAGTTCCCAAAGGTTAGAAAGTATAAGTCAAACGCTTTAGATAGCATTACTTCTTCTTACATTACCTTTCAACAACCAAGAATTCTCTAGAAGAGGAGATAAATCAATTTCAAATAAATGCGATGTTTTATTAATCAAATATTGTAACCTAAATCACATGATGTCTGTTTTTCCTTTTACTAAAAAATAATCCCCCCCCTCCCCACAGTGCAAAATACATGAAGGCATATCAGATCAAAAAAACAAACTGTTAATTACTTCAAAGAGGACATTGTTGTGAAAGGAAAATATTAAACAGTTCGTGGTAACGAACTGTAGTAAGGAGTGACCCGGCTAAATAGTAAACGAAACTCTAAATAACGGAATTTTGATGCTAAAATATACATCAAAAGAATCGGATTTTCATGCTGATTTTAAATGTATAAGTTTCATCAAATTTGGTCTTTGTCATCAAAAGTTACGAGCCTGAGAAAATTTGTATTATTTTAGAAAATAGGGGGAAACACCCCCATCCCCTCACAGAATCTTAACGAAAATCACACCATCGCATTCAGCGTATCAGAGAACCCTATAGCAAAATTTTCAAGCTCCTATCTACAAAAAAGTGGAATTTCGTATTTTTTGCCAGAAGACAAATCCCAGGGGTCATCGTATCGACCAAGTGGTCCTAGAATGTTGCAAGAGGGCTCATTCTAACGGAAATGAAAAGTTCTAGTGCCCTTTTTAAGTGACCAAAAAATTGGAGAGCACCTAGGCTCCCTCCCACGCTCATTTTTCCTCCAAAGTCAACAGATCAAAATTTTGAGATAGCCATTTTGTTCCGCATAGTCAAAAACCATAATAACTATGTCTTTGGGAATGACTTACTCCCCCAGTCCCTGGGGGAGGGGCTGCAAGTTACAAACTTCGACCAGTGTTTACATATAATAATGTTTATTGGGAAGTGTACAGTCGTTTTCAGGGGATTTTTTTTTTGGTTTTGGGGGTGGGGTTGAGGGGAGGGGGCTATGTGGGAGGATCCTTACTTGGAGAAATATGTCATGGGGGAACAGAAATTCAATGAAAAGGGAGCAGGATTTTCTAAAATTACTATAAAAAAAAAAACAATGAAAAAATAAATATGGAAAAATTCTTTCAATTGAAAGTAAGAAGTACCATTGAAACTTAAAACGAACAGAGATTATTACGCATATGAGGGGTTCTAAAAATACTTTAGCATAAAGAGTGAGGTATTTAGGAGGAGATAAATACCTCGCTCTTTATGCTATAGTATTTTTAGTAATTTCAACTATTTATTCTACGGCCTTTCTGATTCAGGGGTCATTCTTAAAGAATCGGCACAAAACTTACGATTTAGTGTAAAGAGCGAGGTATTAACGAGGGTACAACCCCCTCATATACATAGTAAAAATTTAAGAATATAAAAGTTTGTTACGTAAGTTAATTCTTAAGTTACGTATATTTTTTACTAATAAAAACATTCGTTAAAAATTAAAATTTATAGTTGCCTTTTTGTGTAACCGAAAAATTGCATGGCAACTAGGCCTCCCAATCCCATATGTCTCAAAATCGTCTGATCAGAACTAAGAGAAAGCCATTTAGCCAAAAAAGGAATTAAAATGTAAATTTCATTTTAATGATTTATGTGTGCAGAGCCAAAATCAAACCTGCATTAATTCAAAAACGTTCAGAAATTACATAAAAAAACTAGTTTTTCTAACTGAAAGTAAGGAGCGACATTAAAACTTAAAACGAACAGAAATTACTCCGTATATGAAATGGGTTGTCCCCTCCGCAATCCTTCGCTCTTTACGCTAAAGTTTGACTCTTTACCACAATTCTGCTTTTTATAACAATTAAAAGCTTTAGCATAAAGAGCGAGGGATTGCGGAGGGGACAACCCATTTCATATACGGAGTAATTTCCGTTCGTTTTAAGTTTTAATGTCGCTCCTTACTTTGAGTTAGAAAAACTAGTTTTTTTTTATGTAATGAGGAGACAAATGCAAAAGGACTGTTCTGTTGGTCACATTTTGCAATACTTTCTACGGATTTGTATACAGAAA
This sequence comes from Artemia franciscana, assembly GCF_032884065.1. Lineage (NCBI taxonomy): Eukaryota > Metazoa > Arthropoda > Branchiopoda > Anostraca > Artemiidae > Artemia > Artemia franciscana. The sequence continues at coordinate 38,815,187 of NC_088865.1, forward strand.
AAACAGATGGAAAACTGAGAATTTTTTAGGAGTTCTGTCTTCTTTTAAATGTATTTTCCTCTTTTTATCGGTTTAACTACCCCCCCTAATCTTGCAACACTGCATTGAGAGACAATACATTAGAAGATAAAAACAGAAAGACTGTTTTTCAATTGTCATGGTGATTCAAAAAAAATACTTCACTAATTGACGTCATACGATCCTTGCCGCCAAATTAATTTCCTTTTGTTTTGTTTAAAAGTCAAAAAGCAACAACTCTTTCCAGTATTTTGTGTCAAAAAAGTCGTTTGAACATATTCTTCTTTGAGGACTTATCCAATAACTACAGTTCGTTACCACGATCTGTTTGATAAGTCTTTTTTGCTGCTTTTTTTTAATGAAGATAATTTAATTTTTTATACAAATATTTATCTAATAATGAAGGGCTACTATTTCACCAGCACTATCTTATCGATATTTTTTTACTGCTACTGATCGGGCATAATATCACCAATTATCAGCAGTCTTGGGAGGTTTTTAGGTTAGTTGTCGGTCGTTCACTGATGACACCTGCTTTAGGGTAATGAAGAATTAGATGACGAAATATATCTATGTAAAAATAAGTTGCCTGTCTGTCTGTCGAGTGACGTCATTATAAGGACTGAGCTGTATGTCGTCATGAAGTTAGTTGTCGTCATGTTTGTTATGACGATGCTTAGTATATGACGTCATTATAAGTATTTAAGAAAATCGTTCAAAGACAAATTGTTAATTGTAGGAAGATCGTTGAAAGAAAAATTTTTAATTGTAAAATGACTGAAGAACCTACAATGGCAACAGCCGAGGAAGCTGCTCAAAGAGTCTATGCCAAAAAACTTGCGGCTGATCGAGAAAGTAAGAAAAGAAAGCGTGCCGAGGAATCACAAGAACAGCATGAAAACAGGCTTGCGGCTAATAGAGAAAGTAAGAAAAGAAAGCTTGCCGAGGAATCACAAGAACAGCATGAAAACAGGCTTGCGGCTGATAGAGAAAGTAAGAAAAGAAAGCGTGCCGAGGAATCACAAGAACAGCAAGAAAACAGGCTTGCGGCTGGAAAGCTAAAAAACTAAAAAAGAAAAAAAAACTAAAAAAAAACTAAAAAAAAAGTAAAAACTACAAAAAAACTAAAAAGACAAAAAAACTAAAAACTAATAAAAAAACTAAAAAAAAAAATAAAAAAACCAAAAACTGAAAAAGAAAAAAAACTAAAAAAAGGAAAAAACTGAAAATAAAGGAGAAAAAGAAAACTAAAAACCGGGACACAGGGAATATAAATGACGACCGGGACACTCGAAGGGAAATTACAGACTGGGACACTGGGACACAAATAACGACCGGGAGATATAAATGACGACCGGGACACTCAAAGATAAATTACAGACCGCGACACCGGGACACAAATGACAACCGGGACACCGGGACACAGGGAATATAAATGACGACCAGGACGCTCAAAGAGAAATTACAGACTGGAACACAAATGACGACCGGGATACTGGGAATATAAATGATGACCGGGACACAGGGACACAACTACAACGGGGATGCCGGGGGCACAGGGGGATATATAAATGACGACGGGGACATAGGGAATGTTCGATTAGCAATCACCATCAACAAAGCTCAAGGGCAATCATTAGAATAATGAGGTATAGATCTGAATACAGATTGTTTTTCCCATGGACAATTTTATGTTGCATGTTCAAGAGTCAGTAAACCTGACAATCTATTTATATGCACAGACAATGGGACATCGAAGAATGTTGTATATTCGCAAGTTTTATGTAGTTAAATACATATATATATATATATATATATATATATATATATATATATATATATATATATATATATATATATATATATATATATATATATATATATATATATATATTCACAGGTGGGACACAGGGGCACAACTACAATGGCGCGTAACGACTTACGCGAGCGGGGGGGGGGGGCTTGGGGGACGCGAAGCGCCCCCACCAACTAGGTGTTGGGGTGGCGTGAAGGGCCACCCCAACAGCTAGTTCTTTATATAGAAGTTGCATCGTTGCTTATCCATAGGACTCAGCTGCAACAACCCACTGCAGGGCCCAGAATTTGATCCTGATAGTAAAATAGTGCGAAAGAGTCTCCCCACTTATCCAAACAGGAAGAAGAAGATAAATTATCACCGTCCTGCGAAGGCCCAATAGAATGGATCTCCGCTTGCTAATACGGGACCCTGAGCTTGCTCTCAGCTGGAGAGAACCGTCGAAGGGCCCTGAATTTGATGCTCGTGATGAGATTATGCGATATCGTCTCCATAACTATCCGAAAGAATCGTACTGTGATGACGCCGTGGGATTGAACTTTGATTGGTAACACACAACCCGGAGTTCAATGAGATTACGCTAAAGCGTCTCCATAGCAATCCAAGCAGAAGATGGGGAAGTACATGTTTAAAGCTCTGTGGTAGCACACTGGGATTGATTTATGCTTGGTAATACGGGACCCTGAGTTCGCTCCCAGCTGCAGAGAACCGTTGGAGGGTCTAGAATTTGATGCTGAGGATGAGATTATGCGATATTCTCTCCATAGCGATCCGAGATTATGCTAAAGCGTCTCCATAGCAATCCAAGCAGAATATGAAGAAGTAAATGTTTAAAGCTCGGTGGAAGCACAGTGGGATTGATCTATACTTGGTAATACGGGACCCTGAGTTCGCTCTCAGCTGCAAAGAACCGTCACATGGCCCAGAATTTAATGCTGGGAATGAGATTATGAGATACCATCTCCATAACGATCCGAAAAAATTGTACTGTTCGATTTCAGTTACCAAACGGCAAGGAATCACAAGGGGATTTTACCTTAACGTCACCAAATAATCAAACAAGAAGAAGCGTTTTTTTTTTTTTCTTAATTACATTATTTACTTTTTCCTGGAAATTCGATTTGTCATTTTTTTAAAAACTACTAGACAAGATCTAAGCCGCTTTCACTAAATGTTCTCAGGATGCCAGGAGGTGGCTCACTGATGATACATGCTTCAGGGTACTTTAAAAATTAGGCGGCAACAAAGTTTTTGCAGAATTAATGATTTTCAAAATTCCCAGTGCACGCACTTTACAGCGGAATATGCTTCTTGAATTTTAATAGAATGCGCTTTACATGCACTTTACAGCGGAAAATGCTTCTTGAGTTTTAATAGAATCTATGTTAGGCCATCCTTAGTTAAGGTCAAAACTATATTTAAAGAGTCGACAACTGGTGCGTCGTACTTTCTACAATTCGTTCGTGTCCGTAATAGGTATCAACCAATAGAAAAAAAAAAGATAAAGATCCTCAAGAGCCATTGCTGGCGGATAAGGCGTCAAAACAATATCCCAGTTGCGGTATGTTTTTTTTAAAAGGACAAGTAGCAACCTTGTAGCCCAGCCTCACCGAAGCGGGGGTCAGTCCCTGCGCCCTATATTGCCAAGCAGAGCATCAATCACTGTACTACAACGGGGTTAAAAGCCATCAGCTAATCTGAAAACTATGCAGTTATGCTACATCATAGAAAGGGTAACAGTATCTCCAGAGCCGTGATTTCCAACGTGGAGTGAAGGGGCAACCGGTGGGGCATGGAAACATTTTGGTTGGTCATGGACCGGACGTGCTTCCTTTGGTTAACCATACTTTAGAACCTTAATTTTGAAAAAAAAATTTGGAGTTTGACGTAACATTCAAATCCATTTAAAGAACAAAAAGATACATAATAATACTGCAATGACGCTATTCATTGTATAAAAGATTTTACATTCAAACAATATTTTTCATTAGTATCAAATATGCCTAAAGGACGACCTAAAAAAAAAAAGATACCAAATTAACGAGGTATTAAACGTCCTTTAGATGAATACACGTACAATTTCGAATAAAAAAAATCCAAATGTCACCAGGGGGCATTATGATTTTAGAAATTTCTTGGTGGGGCATTGTTTAAAACTGGTCGGGAAAAGAGATAGCCCCCTTCCCCACGAAACGTCAAACAATTATGCCTCTGGAGATGACAAAACCCTCACAGCTTCAGGGGCAAATGTTGTACGTTATATGAGTTGCCCATCGTTTATATATAAGGATCCTGAGTCTCCAAATTACAAACGGTATTAAGATAAAACCATCGAAAAATATTGAGGAGGTGTCATTCATACGCCAGAGACATGAAAAACTAAATAAATGTTCATTACATAAAGCAATAAAAAAAACATTGGCAATCAAAAAGGGACGGAAATTAATTAAAAAACATTTTCAGAAAAAGAAGTTTGTCAGAGAAAAGTAGAGTCATATTAAAGTCATGGCAAAAGTAGAGTCAATTTTTCATAGCAAAGCGGCAATCATTATTGTTTACCGTTTGATGTATTAACAAATAAATAAATTAAACTTAAAACCAGCAGAAATAAGTTCCTGTAATTAAACAATTCAACATGTAACTAATGAATGATAATCATGTATTTTAATTCTTAAGTCTAAGACGTGAAAAACTGTTCATTTTATAAACCAATAAAAAACTTAAGTAAGAAAAGTGAACAGAAATTAGTTTTTTAAATTTGCATAAAAGAAGTTTTTCAAAGAAAAAATGAGCCATATTTAACGCAAGACCAGCAGAAAATAATTCTTATCACAATTCAAACTCAAAACGACCAGAAATTACTATTAAAGAATAAATGAGACCCAAAACGAAGAGAAATTAAAATTTACCATCACAGCAAACATAAAGATAACAGGTGCAAATATAGGTGAATAAATAAATCTTAAACAGCTTCAATGTTTTGTTATTTTTATTTTTTCAGAGGCACTTCATACGGAATAGGTAGTTGTAAAACTTTCGAGGGGACTCATTCGATTGGAAATCGAGAGTTCTGTTGCCATTTTAAGTCTGGAGTCTTAATTGATCAAGTGAGTCTTAAGTGATCAGGTGGCAACTAACCTTCCCACGCCTTCTTTTCCTCAAATTCATCCGATCAAAATTTTGAGATAATCATTTTTCCGACTTCAAACGACTATAGTTCCACATTTAATAAAACCCCTCCCCCAGCCCTAAGAGCTACAACTAGAAGTTCTGCAATGTGCCCATTGTTAACATATAAAGTTTTCGCGGAAGAGATAGTCATATTAAATTTGGAGAGGGCTCTCATTCGATTCGAAATTGAAGGTTCTAGTTCTTTTTTAAAAGTCAAAAGTGATCAAAGGGCAACGAGCCTTCCGCCCTTAACCCTTTTCCCCAAAGGCATCTGGTCAAAATTTTGAGATAGCCATTTTCTTCAAAATAGTCCAAAGGCCAACTAGCTATGTTTCCAGGGTTAAAATCTCCCTTGGCCACCGGCATAAGGGCAGTAAGTTATGCAAGTTGTTTATTGTTACTTTGACACCTTTTTTAATTTGATACTTTGATTTATTGGTTTACGGGGCAGCGTTGCTTTACACGGCAAGTGCTGTAAGTTATGGAAGTTGCTTATTGTTACTTTGATAATTTGCTTACCTTGATACTTTGTTACTTTGATACTGCTATTTCTTTTGATACTAGTTTTGATACTTTGACGAAACTTTCATGTTGAAAAAAGCTGATTTTGAAATGGGGAATGTTGAAAAAAATTTAAAACTTTGGCAATCAATAACGAAAAGAAATTATTGTTTTTCAAATAAAAACAAAGGCAATAGTAAACTTAAGAGTTAAGTAAACTGAAGTAGTAAGGAGCGACCCGGCTCAATAGTAAACGAAACTTTAAAAAATGGGATTTCGGTACTAATAGATACATCAAAGAATCGGGTTTTTATGCTGATTCTAAATGCATAAGTTTCATAAAATTTAGTCTTACATATGAAAAGTTACGAGCCTGAGAAAATTGGTCTTATTTTGGAAAATAGGGGGAAACACCCCTTGAAAGTCATAGAATCTTAACGAAAATCAAACCATCGCATTCAGCGTATCAGAGAACCCTAATGCGGAACTTTCAAGCTCCTATCTACCAAAATGTGGAATTTCGTATTTTTTGCCAGAAGACCGATTATGGGTGTGTGTTTATTTGTTTGTTTTTTTTTTTTCCAGGGGTGGTCGTATCGACCCAGTGGTCCTAGAATGTAGTGAGGGGGCTAATTCTAACGGAAATTAAAATTTCTAGTGCCCTTTTTAAGTGACCAAAAAAATTAGAGGGCACCTAGACCCCCTCCCACGCTCATTTTTTCCCCAAAGTCAAAGGGTCAAAATTCTGAGATAGCCATTTTGTTCAGCATAGTCGAAAAACATAAAAACTATGTCTTTGGGGACGACTTACTCCCTCACAGTCCCTGGGAGAGGGGCTGCAAGTTACAAACTTTGACCAGTGTTTACATACAGTATTGGCTTTTGGGAAGTGTACAGACGTTTTCAGGGGAATTTTTTTCCTGATTAAGGAGGAGGTCGAGGGGAGGGGGTTACGTGGAAGTATCTTTCAATGGGGGAATGTGTCAAGGGAGGAGAGAATTTCCATGAAGGGAGCGCAGGATTTTCTAATATTATTTAAAACAAAAGACAATGAAAAGATAAATATGAAAAAGTTTTTTTAACTAATAGTAAGGAGCAGCATTAAAACAAAACGAACGCCAAAGAGAGCGGATCCGTTCCGGTTATGTCAATCATGTATCTAGGACTTGTGCTTATTTTTCCCACCAAGTTTCATCCCGATCTCTCCACTCTAAGTGTTTTCCAAGTTTTAGGTTTCCCCCTCCCAACTCCCCCCCCCCCCCAATGTCACCAGAACTGGTCGGGATTTAAAATAAGAGCTCTGAGACACGATATCCTTCTAAATATCAAATTTCACTGAGATCCGATCACCTGTTCGTAAGTTAAAACTACCTCTTTTTTTCAGAATTAAACCAACCCCCCGCCCTCAACTACCCCAAAGAGGCCAGATCCGGTCCGGTTGTGTCAGTCACGTATTTTAGACAGGTTTTTATTCTTCTCATCCAGTTTCATCGTGGTCTCACCGCTTTAAGTATTTTCTAAGATTTCGGGTTCCCCCCAACTGCCCGCCAAATTACGCTGGATCCGGTTGAGATTTAAAATAAGAGATCTGAGTTACGAGGTCCTTCTAAATATGAAGTTTCATGAAGATATGATCACTCCTTCGTAAGTTAAAAATACGTCATTTTTTCTAATTTTTCAAAATTAACCCCCCCCCCTCCGAATAGAGCGGATCCGTTCCAATTATATAAATCACGTATCTAAGACTTCTGCTTATTTTTCCCACCAAGTTTCATCCCGATCCCTCCAATCTAAGCGTTTTCCATCATTTTAGGTTCCCCCACCCCCAAACTTCCCCCAATGTTACCAGATCCGGTCGGGACTTAAAATAAGAGCTTTGAGACACAATATCCTTCTAAATATCAAATTTCATTGAGATCTGATCACCCGTTCGTAAATAAAAATACTTAATTTTTTCTAATTTTTCAGAATTAACCCCACCCCAACTACCCCAAAGAGAGTGGATCCGTTCCGGTTATGTCAATCATGTATCTAGGACTTGTTATTATTTTTCCCATCAAGTTTCATCCCGATCCCTCCACTCTAAGTGTTTTCCAAGTTTTAGGTTTCCCCCTCCGAATTCCCCCCCATGTCACCAGATCCGGTCGGAATTTAAAATATGAGCTCTGAGACACGATATCCTTCTAAATATCAAGTTTGATTGAGATCCGATCACCCGTTCGTAAGTTAAAAATACCTCATTTTTTTCTAATTTTTCAGAATTAACCCCCCCCCCCCCAACTACCCCAAAGAGATTAGATCCGTTCCGGTTATGTCAATCATGTATTTAGGACTTGTGCTTATTTTTCCCACAAATTTTCATCCCCATCCCTCCACTCTAAGTGTTTTCCAAGTTTTAGGTTTCCCCCTCCCAACTCCCCCCCAATGTCAGCAGATCTGTTCGGGATTTAAAATAAGAGCTCTGAGACACGATATCCTTCTAAATATCAAATTTCATTGAGATCCGATTACCCGTTCGTAAGTTAAAAATACCTCATTTTTTTAATTTTTCAGAATTAACCCCCCCCCCCCCAACTACCCCAAAGAAATCGGATCCGTTCCGGTTATGTCAATCATGTATCTATGACTTGTGCTTATTTTTCCCACCAAGTTTCATCCCGATCCCTCCACTCTAAGTGTTTTCCAAGATTTTAGGTTTCGCCCTCCCAACTCCCCCCAATGTCACCAGATCCAGTCGGGATTTAAAATAACAGCTCTGAGACACTATACACTTCCAAACATCAAATTTCATTAAGATCTCATCAACGGTTCGTAAGTTAAAAATACTTCAATCTTTCTATTTTTTCCGAATTAAAGGGCCCCCCACCCCCCCCCCCCCAGATGGTCAAATCGGGAAAACGACTATTTCTAATTTAATCTGGTCCGGTCCCTGATATGCCTGCCAAATTTCATCGTCCTAGCTTACCTGGAAGTGCCTAAAGTAGTAAAACCGGGACCGACAGACCGACAGAATTTGTGATTGCTACATCTCACTTGGTTAATACCAAGTGCCATAAAAACTGCATATAGAGGTCTTCTATTTAAAATTTTCTGTTTTTTCCTGATTTTTTAAGACATACACGGTTGTGTAGGGTTGCACTTAATCAAATCAAACAATTAGGCTTCAATTTCACTCTCCTTAGTAATTTAAATTTAGAGAACTAAAGAAAATAAATAATACTTAGTTTATCCTGTAGTCCAATGCACTCAGTAATATGTGGAAACTGTAATATCTTCCTCCATTTCCGAGACCGTCCTTTGTTGCTATCTCCACCACCTAAAAAAGAGGTAAGTTTATTCCAGCGCATCAATTAGATTAAACCGTCATGTAATTAGATTCAAATCAAAGAAAAATCGATGGATTAGCCATCGGAATAGACATAACTCGTATGATTTCGGGTCCCTTGATTAATTTAAGTTAACAGAAATCTTACAGAAGGATCTACAGAAATATAACATGGGCTATAGGTTCACATATGAAAATAACTAACTACAATTGTTACATTGAATACATAATGGTAACATGCAACAAAAAATCCACCCTAAACGGGAGTCGAAGTCTCGACCACCTGCAACTATTTAAACAGCTCTAACCATTGAGTTACGACGTCCCACCGACAAGTCAGACAATTAATGTAACTTTACCGCCTATAAGAACAATTAATTATTTTCTAATGTAGGCTACAGAAACTTGTGGCCCACCCTGTAGATGATATTCCATTTCAGTACCATCATGCAAATTAACTCATCCATATCCGTCTTATGCTCACATCATCATTAGCCAAACAACTTTAATTATTAATTCATAAGACCAGATATAAATTGTAAATGCATGACTTTTTAAACTAGTCTTTAAGAAGGCTCCTAAGCGTGAATTCACATACAAATAAATATAGAACTATATTGGCCGATGTTAAATTTTTCAAAAATTACATTGTTAACACCTATGAATTCATTGTCTAGTAGGTCCAGCAACTAAGGCCGTATCTCCAAACCCAAGGTAGGGGGCTTACTTACAGCTTTTAAGTACAAACCGCTATCCCTTGGTAAGGAAACCCATAAATGTGAAAATCAACAAAAAATACCTCAATACCACTTCCTTATACATAAGGCCACTTTATTCAAAATGTCCTTATATGTTTTATTCAAGACACAATAGGCCTCAATCTGAAGTCTTACATTTTTTCATTACAGGAGTCAAAACCTCTTTGGGTGTTTTTGATCTGATAAAAAACAAATAAAAATTACTCACTCGAGAAGTGGTTTTTCAGACAATCGGCATTTGTAGAGCCATTCAAAATGAGATTTTACCAATACCTCAAATTAGCTAGCGCTAATTTCAGCCAATCAGAATTTTCCACAAATTTTTTCAACCAATCAGAAAACTTTACGAAGAGTCTGATTGGCTCAAATTAGAACTAGCTAAATCTCCGTATTAATAATATTTCATTGTGAATGGGCCTTGCGTGAAATCCGTCAACAAAAAACCTACTAGGCTTTAGAGCCATATATTCCATTTTGTATCTATTAAATAAAAAAAACAACAAGTTTTTTCAGTAGTAACCGCCCTTTGGGATTCAAGCAGGCCCATAGCAGCTACTCTTTCCTTCCTTAATGATTTAAGATCACGAGAAGGTTTAACGGTACACTGGCCAATCGTTTGGTCTAATTTTTATATCATTTGTACGATCTTATCTCAGGATATCATATGTATTTTAAGAATACAATCAACAAGATTAACTTCATACTTTCCATCAAATTTGATCGCGGGGTTTCCTGATGTATCCTAGCCAGCGAACAAGCAACTGTCTCGTATGAACCACCAAGAATCCCGTCATCTTTCATATCTCGGAAACGATACGTTAGAGATCTATAGTCTAAGACTTTTAACACTTAAAAAGTTCAACGGACCACAAGTAATTCCCCTTTTCAAAAATATTACTTGTTCGATAGGTTCAAACTGTATCACGTACATGAAATTTCTTCTTTTTCAGCAAAAAGGTGTTCAGTCCATTCTCTAGAAAACAAGAAAAGATGGGCGAATTTTAAGCCAACCATCAAAAAGAGCGTACAAAAACGTTTCTTAGAATTTCTCTTCAGCAATATCCTGATTTGTACGATTTTCTTAAGTTTGTTTTTGCTCACTTGTAAAGTTTGAAAAAGTGGACTGAGTCCGTTTACGTTTGACGGTACAGAAATAGCAGGGGGGATAGTTGCCCTCAAATCTCTCTTCAACATCTCTTCGACATACCTTGAATTTTTCAACTTAATATCCTCAGTCATTGTTTCAAATATTACTGATATTCATTTTTCCCAACCAACAAGCATATCTCAAAAATTTGATCCAACACATTTGGGGGAAAAGGGAGTGTTGGAGGGGAGGCTTGTCGTCCTCCGATCCCTTTTGACTCTTATAAAGGGCACTGAGGGCTACGGGGGTTTGACATCCCCAAAGACATAATTACTAGACCGTTCAACTATGCTGAACAAAATGACTATCTCAAAATTTTTATTGGATATGTTTGGGGAAATGATGAGCGTAAGGGGAGGGGCTGATTACCCTTAAATCCCATTTGACTCTTAAAAAAGGCACTAGAACTTTCGAATTCCATTTGAATGAGATCTTTTCGAAGTTTTTACGACAGTTCCTCGTATGCGAAGTACCTTCGTTGAAAAATTATTAAATAATATATTGTGCTCAATTAGGTTTTTAATTAGGCAGCACTATTGCGCTGCCTATGACTTTAGACCGTTTACGCACCAATACTATTGGTTATACATGAAACACAGCTGCATACTATTATTCGATGGGAACTCATCGGATCAGTTTTTAGGCGTGGGGCTAAACCCTCATTAGTAGGCTACATTTTTAAGGCACAAATTAATATGGAGAGGGGAGTTTAACCCCTACCTTTAGTCATTTGGAAGAATGTAAACACGACTAATCGTACAATACGAAGCGCACGGGAGACAGCTCCCCTCTTGTTATAGAAACAATCATTTTTAATTAATAAGTTTTTTTTTAATATCAAACAATTGTGATAAAAAATCAGAGTGTGGTTTTCCTGAGGGCGGCAGCAACCCTCATATATAGGTAAGTTCCCCATTACTATTGAACAAACACATCTAAATTAGCCCTTACTTTCGAAGCGCCTTTACATAAAGAGAACTTAAATTTTAGTGTAAGAGCGGAGGTTAGAGGGGGTGGGCAGCACCCCTCATATTTAGGATAAGCATGAGTGTAATACTAAAACAAACAAAATTTGAATTAAAAAATAATTTTTTCCTCGAATCATAGGCAGTGCAATAGTCACTGGATTTTTAAACTACGCTAAACAAAATGACTACCTCAAAGATTAGTCCACACTTTATAACGCAAAACAAATGTATCAGGTTTTGATGGGCGCTCAAACAAGGGTCAATTGAGAAATGAAATTACAATGGGCTAAGTGGCGCTGCTGTGTTGGACTCAAGTGGGCTGTTAGTGCTAATATGGGTTGTTATTTTTCATGGGGGTAAACAAGCTGAGTGCAAGAAGGTTTTTAAATCTAAGGATTAGTCCATGCCTTCTAACGCAAAACAACTGAATCAGGCTTTAAAGGGCGCTCAAACAAGGGTCAATTGAGAAATGATTTACAAAGGACTAAGTTCATAAACTTTTCTCGATACTTTATTTTTATAGATGAGGCCAAGATAAGAGTGCAAGACCGCCGATCGGGAGTTTCACAACTTCTTTGCTTTTGCAGCGATGTATATAGAGCGAAACCAGCTAAAGCGAAGAAGGTTCTTAGACCTGAGAATTAGCAGCAGCTTTCTAAGCAGGATGATCAAATCTGATCTTAGTGGGCGCTCCAACAATGGTTACCTAAGAAATAAATTCCCAGGATACTAAAGGTTCATAAACAATCTCCATACTTCACTTTTATAGATGAGGCGAGAATGACAGCGCGGGACGGTGGATCGGAAATACAGTCCTTTGTATTTCCAGTGTTTATGTTCCGTGACCAAGTTTTTTTTCGTGTTATTTTTCTGCAATCCCATGGTTTTAATGTCCCAATGTAAAAGAACAAAGGTGCTATTACGGTTTTCAGAAGCTAAGATTCTGCTTTATAAGTCTATTTTTGACATTGGCTTTGCATTACGTTTTAAACGAAAATAAAACTTTGATAATAGCGTCATCCAAAAATAGGAAAACTTTCTTCTTTGTTATCCAAGTTTATATCAGTCTTAATTTAAAAAAAGATTAGTAATGTCATTATTATGCATCGGTGAAACGATTAATCTAAAATTAATGAATCTAATGATATAAGTGTCTTGTCCTTTCGAGGCAATTTACAAATATAGGCTAGTCGCAAAATTGCATACTCCACAGGAAACACAATCCTTAAAATTGACTGTTTAAGCACTAGACCCTTTCTCAATCTCCAGATCGGCTTGAAAGGATATGGAAGCGTTCACAGAGTCTTTGTTAACGTGTTACGTTAACACTGCTACGTGTTGTATGACAGAGCCAGATATTCCAGTCTTTCAGAACTCAAGGGTCGGGCTCTAAAACCTCCCGCTCCCATTTATCACTGCTAACAAGCCCCAAAACAAGCTTTATGAACCGGTTACTAAACCACCTTACCATCCGATTTAACATCGGAAAATTAAAAAAAAATTAAATGAACATCCTCAAGGGAAAAATTAAAATAAAACAAATAACAAACTACCAGAGGCTCAAAGTCTATCAAACTTCAAGAATCGGGCTCTCAACCCTCCGGCTTCCATTATAATAATCTTAACAAGCCTCAGAACAAGTTTTAAGAGCCGATTATTAAAACCATTTTACCATTCAAATCATCAATTTAGACAAATCCATTTCAAATAAGCATCCTTAAGGGAGGAATTGAAATAAAATAAAAACAAACGAAAAAACATACAGCAATGGTCAATGTTCAAAATCTTCCGGGAATTCAACCCCTTCCTCCTTTAACTATGCCACTACTAAAAAAAATCGAGAAAATACTCACTAAATCCACCATAAACATCCAAATCAACACTTTCATTTAAAATAATCCATTTCCAATAAACATCCATTGGAGAAGGAAAATCTTTACATCTTCTAAACACACAAGCATTAAATGGCTCAGAAATTCAGCACTGGACATCAATTCAGAGAAAAGTCTCTCCAGTTTAATTCTCGGACGAACTGAACTATTACCCTTGAATAATCGATTTAAATCCCTATTTTGAGAAACTGGAATAAACACTTTTGAAGCTCCTGGACCTCGTTTGTTTGCAGCTTGGGGGAAACAGTCAAAACAATGAGGATACAATTTTAATCAACTGTTTAAAGCTTACAATATGTTTATTTGTATAACCAAAGGAGTTTCAAATAAAACAGAAAGATTTGCATTTTATAACAAGGAAGCAAGGTAGTAAAAAAAAAATTAAAAATAAACAGTAGACCAAATTCAACCCTGCGTTCAATGTAGCTTATTGTTATTAATAATAATTACATATTGGATAAGCACAATCATTATTCTTTACTGAACACAGACAAGAAAATAAATTTTACGCGAGTAATTTGAAAATTGGAAGGAATAGTCAGTCTAGTGGTCTAATTTTCCCTATCTCTCTACGCTTATATTGTTCCTATTGTACCAAAATCATATTTGAAATGAAAACAAGACTTTTAACAACTTTGCAGTACCATAGGACCCATTGAGAAAGGTTATATCAAGAAGGTTTCTAATTTATCCTGATAGATAAACACACCAGGAATTTTCTATTTAGAAAAGAACAAATAGCATCTTATTAAGTTCTGAAAGAGAATATGCCAATAATCAATTTCATAGGTTTCAACAAAGGATACTGAATGAAATCCAATAATTGTAATATGCCTATCGAACACGAAAAAATAAAAAAGATATTAATTTGCAAGAAGATTATTGAATGAGGGGTAAATCAGGCCCTTTGTAGCAACATCAGACAGTTGGTGGTAACGAACTGTAAGTAAAGAGCGACTCGCTCCTATAGTAACCGCAACTCAAAAAAACGGAATTTTGATAACAGTAGATATATCAAAAGCATTGGCTTTTCATTCGAATTCCAAATATATAAGATTCATTAAGTTTAATTTCTTACCCATTAAAAGCTACGAGTCTGAGAAAATTTGTCTGATTTTTTAAAAAGGGAGGAAAACACTCCCAAAGGGTCGAGGAATGTTAATAAAAATCGCACCATCACAATTCAGCGTATCAGAGACCCGTGCTATAAAGGTTTCTAGATCACGGATGCGTTTATTTGTTCTTTTTTTTGCTTTTCTTCCAGGGGAGATCCTATTGAGCCAATGAGCCGAGAAAAGCGGGAGAGGGTTCATTCCCTTTTTAGGTAGCCAAAAGTAATGGGGGGGGGCAAATAGCCCCCTCCCTCACCCATTTTTCCCCAAAGTCGTCTGATCCAAATTTTGGAATAGCCATTTGGTTCAACATAGTTGAAAGGTCGAATCACTATGACTTTGGGGATGAAATGGACCTTTAAAACCCTCCGAAGAAAGGGCTAAGTTATGAAATGTGCCCATTATTTACATATTAATTAAAGAAAAAAACTTTCCAAAAAAGAAGTTTTTCAAAGAAAAGTAAAGGCCATTTTAAACTTCAGATCAGCAGACACAAATGTCTGTCAAAATTCAAACTAGAAACGACGAAAAATAACTATTAAAAAACAAATGACATCCAAAACAAACAGAACTTAAATAAACAATCATAACCAAAACCATAACACAAGTACTAACATAAATGAATAAATTGCAAGGAATTACGATTAAAGAATAAATGAAACCCAAAACGAACAAAAGTTAAATAAACAAACATAGCAAACATACAATAACAAACAAACATACAATAGGTGCTAATATAGATGTGTAAATAAATCTTAATATGAGTGAAACTTAAATTGAATATACAAATCAAGCTTGAAGCGAACAAAAATCACTGCAAACAAGAGTTTAGGTTTCGCCTCCTTCTCTCACTGTAAAAGTCTAAATTTTGAAGCGTGTTTTTTAAGTAAGGTCTGTTTGAACATGAGTAGGCTAACAACGAAAGATTATTTCAAAAAAGTAAATTTATTTTCAAAAAGTACCTACTTTACTGTATTCAACTTAACATTCGACCAATTTGTTCAAACAGTTATCATACCTCTCAACTAATTAAAGTAACCTCTGCATAAAAACGCCTGTTCCGACAACCAAGAATTCACTTCCGTTTTTATGTTGTTTTAATCATTGCAATGGTTGCCACTGAGGTGGCAACCGATTGAACTGGAGAAGAAACATGGGCTTTGCGTATGACGCCCAAATCGGGGCAACAGAACATGGAATGGAAACACACACATCCCCCACAAAATTTGAAGGTTGAACAGACTCTCTCCCAGCACAAAATCATGGCGTCGATGTTTTGGAATAGGCATGGTTTTTTCGGTCAACTTCATGCTCCGAGGAACCCCTACCAATGCAGAAGCCTACTGCCTAGCCCTCAGAAAGCTCCTCAGAGTGATTGAAAAAAAAAAAAAAAAAAAAAAAAAAAAAAAAAAAAAAAAAAACTTGGCATGCTTACAAAGGGAATTGTCCTTCTTCATGACAATGCAAGATCTCACACTGCTTATTAGACCCGCAATTTGTTGGGCAAACTGGTTTTGACTGGGAAGCTTTGAACCACACACCATATAGTCCTGATCTTGCGCCTAGTGATTACCATCCGTTCTTCCAACTAACACACCCGTCACAACGATGATGATGATGACGTAAAAACGGAAGTGAATTCCCGGTTATCGGAACAGGCGGCAAGTTTTTATACAGAGGCTACTTAAAAGTTAGTTGAGAGGTATGATAAGTGTTTGAACAAACTTGTCAAATATAATGTTAAATAGAGCAAAGTATGTATTTTCTGAAAACGTATTTACTTTTTTGAAATAATTTTTCGTTGTGTATATAGGTTCAAACGGACCTTACTTAAAAAACACGCCTCGTACTACTGTGTTATTGGCGCTTTACAGAAATCTAAATGTGTTTTGAACAGTATTGGAAAGTAAAAATAAAATCAAACTGAATATTTGGTATTTAATGACATCAATTGTTGAAAGATAATCAGTTCAAGATTTTATTTCGCTGTAATTTTTATTTTAATTCTCAATGCTGTACTAACTGGAAAAGAAAACATTTGTAATATAATTCGTTTTCAGTGAAGCGCCTATGACGGAGTAGGCTTCCGACTTTTACAGCTAAGGAAAGGGGATGTATCCTTGCTCTTGTTTGGGGTGAAACTATATTTATCTTGAACAGTCTTGGAAAGAACTAATAAAATTAAACTGAATATTTGATATATAATGATATTAATTGCTAAAAGCTCATCACTTCAAAATTTAATTCTACTTTAACTTTTATGTTTATTTTCAATGTTGAATAAGTACAAAAAAAAATATTTATAATGTAGTTCATTTTCAGAAAGCGTCAATGACGCAGTAGGTTTTAGACTTTTACAGTGAGAGAAAGAGGCAAAACTCAAACTCTTCTTTGCAGTGATTTTTGTCCGTTTCAAGCTTGATTTGTATATTCAATTTAAGTTTCACTCATTTTAAGATCTGTTTAATCTTTTATATTAGTACCTATTGTATGTTTGTTTGCTATGATTGTTTATTTAATTTCTGTTCGTTTTGGGTTTCATTTAGTCTTTAATAGTAATTTCTTGTCATTTCTAGTTTGAATTTTAATAGATATTTGTATCTGTCGATCTAAAGTTTAATATGGCCTTTGCTTTTCTTTGAAAAATTTCTTTTTCGGAAGTTTTTTTAAATTAATTTTCGTTCGTTTTTTATAGCAAAAAATCAAATTTTTAGAAAATGTCTTGTATCAAAATAATTTTGTTTTCCAACATCAAACTTTCATCGAAGTACCAAAACTAGTATCAAAGTATAAATTATCAAAGTAAAGAAAGCATCTAAGTAAACAAGGTATCAAGGTAAACAAAATATCAAAGTAACAATAAGTATTTCCGTAACTCAGAGCCATTTACCTGGGTCTGCAGGAGGAGAGGGGTCAAACCGGAAACATATTTATTTGGCCTTTGAACTCTTTTGAACAAAATGGCTATCCCAATAATTTCGAACCGATCCCCTTTGGGAAAGTGGGGCGTGGGCTAACTGTCCATTGATCGCTTTTGACTCTTCCCTGGGGTCTATGGAGGATTTCTCAGCCTCTAAGTTATATCAATTTGAATTTAGGATTATTTTGAACAAAATGGCTATTTCAAAATTTTACAAGATGCACTTGGGGGGAAAGACCAAAGAGGAGGGGGCTTGTTACTGTTTGATCATTTTCTTTTCTTAAAAAGGGCACAACAAATTTAGATTTCCGATCAAATGCACTTCCTCAAAAGTTTATGCGACCACGCGTTCCATAGAACCTTTATATGTTAACGATGGGCTGCTAGTATAGCTTACATACCTTTCCCCCAGGGCTGGGGGGGGGGGTTCATACCAGTAACCATAGCTATTTGACATTTAGATTATTTTGAACAAAATGGCTAACTCAAAATTTTGACCGATAGCCTTTAGAACAAGAGCCAAGAGCTCATATGGCACTTGTGACGAGGCAAGAAGAGCTAAGAGCCAAGAGATCATATGGTATGAGCTCTAGCAACATTCTATGAATCAATAGATTGATTTAAAAGGAAAATAAGAGGTTTAATGCCAGTCAGGGTTTAAAATAAAGCTCTGAGTCACGATATCAGATCGTCGAATCCAATCAGATCGTCAGATCAAAATTTATTAAGATCCGATCACCCACTCGTAAGTTATAAATACCTCATTTTTTATAATTTTTCCTCTCCCTTTAGCCCCCCAGATGGTCGAATCTGGGAAAACGACTTTGTCAAGTCAATTTGTGCAGCTCCCTGACACGCCTACCGATTTTCATCGTCCTAGCACGTCCAGAAGCACCAAACTCGCCAAATCACAGAACCCTCCCCCCAACTCCCCCAAAGAGAGCGAATCCAGTACGGTTCCGTCAATCACGTATCAAGGACATTTGCTTATTCTATCCACCAAGCTTCATCCCGATTCCTCCAATCAACGTATTTTCCAAGATTTCCCCCTCCAACTCCCCCCAATGTCAAAAGATCTGGTCAGGATTTGAAATAAGAGCTCTGAGACATGAATTCCTTCTAAATATCAAATCTCAATAAGATCCGATCACCTATTCGTAAAATAAAAATATCCCAATTTTCACGTTTTCCAAGAATTCCAGTTTTCCCCTCCAACGCCCCCAATGTCACAGGATCTGGTCTGAATTTAAAATTAGAGCTTTAAAGCGCAAGACTCTTCTAAATATCAAATTTCACTAAGATCTGGTCACCCTTATGTAAGTTACAAATACCTCAATTTTCAAAATTACACCCCCCCCCCCCGCCCAACTCCACCAAAAAGAGCAGATCCGGTCCGATTATTTCAGTCACGTGTCTTAAACAGGTTTTTATTCTTCCCATCCAGTTTCATCCTGATCTCACCGCTTTTAATATTTTCTAAGATTTCCGGCTCCCCTCAACTCCCCTCCCCAATTACGCTGGATCCGGTTGAGATTTAAAATAAAGAGATCTGAGTCACGAGATCCTTCTAAATAAGAAGTTTCGCGAAGATCCGATCACTCCTTCGTAAGTTAAAAATACGTCATTTTTTCTAATTTTTCAGAATTAGCCAACCCCCCCCCCCAATAGAGCGGATCCGTTCCAATTATGTAAATCAAGTATCTAAGACTTCTGCTAATTTTCCCCACCAAGTTTCATCCCGATCCCTCCAATCTAAGCGTTTTCCGTGACTTTAGATTCTCCCACCCCAAACTCCCCCCAATATCACCAGATCCGGTCGGGACTTAAAAAAGAGCTTTGAGACACGATATCCTTCTAAATATCATATTTCACTGAGATCCGATCACCCGTTCGTAAGTTAAAAATACCTCATTTTTCCTAATTTTTCAGAATTAACCCCCCCCCAACTACCCCAAAAAGAGAGCGGATCCGTTCAGTTTATGTCAATCATGTATCTAGGACTTGTTTTTATTTTTCCCACCAAGTTTCATCCCGATCTAAGAGTTTTCCAAGTTTTAGGTTTCCCCCTCCCAACTCCCCCCAATTTCACCAGATCTGTTCGGGATTTAAAATAAGAGCTTTGAGACACGATATCCTTCTAAATATCAAATTTCATCGAGATCCGATCACCCATTCGTAAGTTAAAAATACCTCATTTTTTCTAATTTTTCAGAATTACCCCCCCCCCCAACTACATCAAAGAGAGCAGATCCATTCCGGTTATGTCAATCATGTATCTAGGACTTGTGCTTATTTTTCCCACTAAGTTTCATCCTGATCCCTCCACTCTAAGTGTTTTCCAAGATTTTAGGTATCCCCTCCCAACTCCCCCCCCAATGTCACCAGATCCGGTCGGGATTTAAAATTACAGCTCTGAGACACGATATCCTTCCAAACATCAAATTTCATTGAGATCCGATCAACCGTTCGTAAGTTAAAAATACTTCTATTTTTCTATTTTTCCGAATAAACGGTCCCCCCCACTCTCCCCCCACAGATGGTCAAATCGGGAAAACGACTATTTCTAATTTAATCTGGTCCGGTCCCTGATTTAATCTGGTCTGGTTCCTGATACGCCTGCCAAATTTCATCGCCCTAGCTTACCTGGAAGTGTCTAAAGTAGCAAAACCGGGACCGACTGACCGACAGACCGACATAATTTGCGATTTCTATATGTCACTTGGTTAATACCAAGTGCCATAAAAAGGCGTGGGGGTGTCTACCGTTTGATTACTCTTGACTTTTCAAGATGGAGCTAAAACTTTCTATTTGAATCGAATGATGCTTTTCCGAAGCCTACACGATTACCCTTCAATAAAAACCTTCTATATGAACAATGGGAAGGTTGCAAAACTTATATCCCTTGCCCTGGGGCAGTGGGAGGTTTTGTCAATTCCCTGGGAGTAATTATTTCAATTACTTCACTTCTCAACTATTTCGCATATAATGGACATCTAAAAAATTCTGATTGGATGCGTTTGGGGTAAAGAGGACGTGGAAGCGGAGTCCTGATGCCCTCCAATTACTATTGAGCCTTAAAAAGGCCAATAGAAATCCTTATTTCCGATTGATGAACCCCCTCTGAAGTTTGTAACACCACCCCTTTGCCCATGAAGTGCCTCTGGAGAAAAAAATTGGAGCCTTACGGCCTTGGGGTTGGTGGGGGGAGACTATTTGCTATTGGATTACTTTTTACTCTTAAAAAGGGAACTAGAACTTTCGATTTCCAATCTTGTGAGTCCCCTAGGACCATCTTTTCCGTAAAAACTTTATATGCTCCCAGGGTACACTCCCAAGTTACAACCCTTTCCGTTTTTTTTTGGGGGGGGGGATATGTGGACCCCCGAAGTTTTGTCATCTGATCGTTGGAATATTTCAAACAAAATGGCTATCTCAAAATTTTGATCATATACAGTTGGGGAAAAAAGAACGGGGGGCGGTATATGCCCACCGATCGCTTTGGTGACTCTTAAAAAAGGAAGAATTTCAATTTCCAATCAACTGAGTCACCTATGATATTTATACGACCACCCTTCACAAAAAGCCTTCACTTCACGGCATAACTTACAACACTTCCACCGGGCTCTGGGGGGCTGTTTTGACCCCTGAGTTTCTGTTATTTGATCTTTAAACTATTTTGAACATAGTAGCTATCTCATAATCTTGATCAGATACATTTTGGGGACACGGGGCATTGGGGTGGGCAAGTTACCCTCACCTCTGAGGTTTATACGACCTCCCCTTACAAAAAACCTTATATACTCTCGGGGATTGTGTTGACTCCGGATATTTTATTATCTTATATTTTAACGATTCTTAACAAAATGGCTATCTCAAAATTTTTATCAGGTGTATCTGGCAAAAAAGCGCGTGGGGGGGGACTAGTGGCCCTCTGATTTCTTTTGACTCGCAAACATTTGAACTAGAACTTACAATTTCTGATCACATGAGCCCTCTCTGAAGTTTATACGAGCATCCCTTCTAAAATAACCGTATATACTCCCAGGATATAACTTATAATAACTGCCCCCGGGCCCTGAGGTGTTGTTTCGACCCCAAGCTTTTGTTATATGATCTTTGAACTGTTTTTAACAAAAGTACTATCTCAAAATTTTTATCGTACGTATTTGGGGGGAAAATGACGTGGAGGGAGGGGGACTGGTTGCCCTCCGATCACTTTGACTCTTAAAAAGGGCACTAGAAATTACGATGTCCAATCGAATGAGACCCCTCTGAAGTTTATACGGCGACCCCTTCCATATGAAGTCCCTCTGGGAAACAAAATAATAAATAAATAAACAAATAATAAAACATTGGAGCCGTATGGCCTAGACTATAAGCAACGCTATAGCGTTGCCTCTGATTGTATTAGTTATTGGGAAGTATACAGACATCTTTTTTTTGGGGGGGGGGGATTTTTCACGAGGAGAGTTTTCCGTGCGGAGGGAAGTTTCTGGGGTTAACTTTCCAGGAAAATCTTACAGGGAAGGGGGATTTGCCAGGATTCCAATACGAAATTCCTTTAATTTGTCTTACTTTCTCTTGGGCCACTAAGTTTCGCATGTGGAGATATTCCGAAGCAATTGTCCGGGGGAAATTTTCAGCGGGGTTAAAATTGTCTAGGGGGTTTTCCATGAAGGATGTGGGGAGTTCGCGGGAAAAACTCTCCATGAGGAAATTTTCTTCTGGAGAAAGTTTCCATTGGAGGGAGGAATCTTTTTTCAAATACAGGGATGCTAAGGAGCATTTTTCAGGCTGAATCGTTCGCAAGAAATTTTCCAGGGAGAAATTTTAATAAAGATGGAACTGCCAAGGGGGGAATTTTACAGCGAGGGGGGGGGGATTTTACGCGGAAGGAGTTTTCCATGGAGGAATTTTTGTGGAGGAGAAAGCAGATTTCCCAGCATTATCCGAAAAAGATTAGAAGTTGAATAAAAAAAAGTTTTTAGCTGAAATTAAGGAGCAACATTAAAACTTAAACGGAACAGAAATTACTCCGTACATGAGGGGTTATCCCCTCCTCAATACCTTGCTCTTTACGCTAAAGTCTGACTTTTTGTCCCAATACTTGAAAAACGACTCCTGAAACACAATTAGAATCAGAGGTTTTTTTTTAGAAATACCAAAAGACTTTAGCGTGAAGGGTAGAGTATTGAGGAGGGGTAGCCACCCGTCATATTCTGTTCAAGTTTTAATATTGCTTCTTACTTTCAGTAAAAAAAAAGCTTGTTTCATTTAATCGTAAGAAGGAGAGAGGCACGTTGCAACAATTCTATTCAAGTTAACAAAACGCTACGAAAATGTATGTTACACCTTACATGAAATTCTACAAATTTTACTTTTTAAGCCTTAAAGCTTTTTTATTACAATTAATTGTGTATCGGCTGGTAATAGTGGAGGCGTTTTTTAAAACAGAAGACACGGAGGAATCACTGGTCTCCTCGATAAGTGATATTACGTCCTTTACCCCATATTAGGGTATAAGCCCCAGAGGAGATAATCAATATAGTTACGTCTGTAGTCAATTAAATTCATTAACTTCAATTTCATAATAAAGTGAATTTTAATAGTTATGAAATTACTGAAAGAAAAACCCTTTATTTTCTTCCTTTTATAATTGAGGGGTATCTATGACAATTTGGTTGGGGCGGTACACGAGATTCAGTTTTGCTGGAGTTATTTTCTCATCTAAATTGTCTCTCCAGGATACATCCTAATTGATATGAGGGAATTCTTTTCAGAATAAAAACTGAGGTGTAGAAACCTTACCCTATCCTGGATATGATTAATGGCCGAATAGAAAGTAAACGAAAAATTTGATGCGAGTTTGGAAAAGTTTTTAAAAAATGAAAATAATAAACATATTTTTCAGACTTGTTTTGAAAATGGCTTAAAAAGTAGAGAATCTTTTTTTTTCTTGAGAATAGTTGAATGTAAGTCAAACAGAGGGGGGTAAAACGAATTGGGCTTTACAAAACATTGATATCAAATTAATATAAGTAGCAAATACATAAATGAAAGAAAACGAATTGAGGAAAACGAATGAAAAATATCAAGTTACGTGAAGCCCATTCCTCGTTTCGATTTTCTTCATGGATTTTAGAGGAAAAATATCCTCTGCTTTGAAGTCCATTTTTAAAACAAGTTTTTAAAATTTACATTTATTATTTTCTATTTTTAGTCTTTTATAAAACTAAGAAGTTTTCAGTCATCTCTAAGACAAAAATTTGTCTTATAGATTCGAACCAAATTTAACCTGGCCAGGGCAATTATCCTGCTTGTCTCTGTGCTATCAAGATTTCTATAATAGCGTTTGTTCTATACTTTTTTTTTGCTGACATGCTGAGCTTATACTTTTTGCTGTGCTGGAGAAATTTTGATAAATAATTTCTGATACCACTCTGGCTATTCATAATAGCACATAACATTTCAAAGAAAGGAGAAAACGAGGATAATAAACACCCAGTGAAAAAATTGAGGAATTATGCAAATATTTTGGTTTAGACCTCTGCTTCGCCGTCTTCGGTGCAGAATAAAACTGATAAAAATACAAAAACCAAACGTTAGAACAAAACACTAAAAATAAAGTGACCTTTTCTGAGTAACAGGGAAAGTTACCCTTTCACCATTACTCAGAAAGGGTCATCTTATTTTAGTTTTGTGTTTTTTTAAGATTTTGTTTTTTTTTATTCTGCATTAAGGAAAGCGGAGGTCTTTTCCTCCTTGATTTTTCCTGAAAAATCAACATGTAGCTCAAGTTTCATGAACAAAAATCAGCAAACAACAAGTTCCATAAACAAAAAATCAACACGCTACAAGCTCCATGAACAAAATCAGTTTCACGAGGAAAAAAATCAACAGGCAAAAAGTTTCACGAAAAAAAAAATCAGCACGCAAAAGTTCCTCGAATAAAATCAATATGTAAGAAGTCCCATGAACAGAATCAGCACGCAATAAGTTCAATGAACAAAATCAGTTTCACAAAGAGAAAAATCAATGTACAAGTTTGACGAAGAGAAAAATCAACATGCAAAAAGTTTCATGAACAAAATTACATAAAAAAAACTAGTTTTTTAACTGAAAGTAAGAAGCGACATTAAAACTTAAAACGAACAGAAATTACTCCGTATATAAAATGGGTTGTCCCCTCCACAATCCCTCGCTCTTTACGCTAAAGCTTTTAATTGTATTAAAAAGCAGAATTGTGGCAAAGAGTCAAACTTTAGCGTGAAGAGCGAGGGATTGCGGAGGGGACAACCCATTTGATATACGGAGTAATTTCTGTTCGTTTTAAGTTTTAATGTCGCTCCTTACTTTCAGTTAAAAAAACTAGTTTTTTTATGTAATTTCTGAACGTTTTTGAATTAATGCATGTTTGATTTTGGCTCTCCACACATAAATTATTAAAATGAAATTTGCATATTAATTCCTTTTTTGGCTAAATGGCTTTCTCTTAGTTTTGATCAGACGATTTTGAGAAATAAGGGATGAGAAAGGAGGCCTAGTTGCCATGCAATTTTTCGGTTAAATAAAATGGCAACTATAAATTTTTATTTTTAACGAATTTTTCTATTAGTAAAAAATATACGTAACTTAAGAATTATCTTACGTAACAAACTTTTATATTCTTTAATTTTTATTATGCATATGAGAGGGTTTGTACCCTCGTTAATACCTCGTTCTTTACACTAAATCGTAAGTTTTATCCCAATTCTTTAAGAATGATCCCTGAATCAGAAAAGCCGTAGAATAAATAGTTGAAATTACTAAAAATACTATAGCATGAAGAGCGAGGTATTTATCTCCTCCTAAATACCTCGCTCTTTATGCTAAAGCATTTTTAGAACCCCTCATATGCGTAAAAATCTCTATTCGTTTTAAGTTTCAATGCTACTCTTTACTTTCAATTGAAAAAGGACTTTTCCATGTTTATTTTTTCATTGTTTTTTTAAAGTAATTTTAGAAAATCCTGCGCCCTTTTCATTAAATTTCTGTTCCCCCATGACATATTTCTCCATTGGAAGATCCTCCCACATAGCCCCCTCCCCTCAACCCCACATACAAAACCAAAAAAAAATCCCCTGAAACCGACTGTACACTTCCCAATAACCATTATTATATGTAAACACTGGCCGAAGTTTGTAACTTGCAGCCCCTCCCCCAGGGACTTTGGGGGAGTAAGTCATTCTCAAAGACATAGTTATTATGGTTTTTGACTATGAGGAACAAAATGGCTATCTCAAAATTTTGATCTGTTGACTTTGGAGAAAAATGAGCGTGGGAGGGGGCCTAGGTACCCTCCAATTTTTTGGTCACTTAAAAAGGGCACTAGAACTTTTCATTTCCGTTAGAATGAGCCCGCTTGCGACATTCTAGGACCACTTGGTCGATACGATGACCCCTGGGAAAAAAAACAAAAAAAAACAAATAAACACGCACCCGTGATTTGTTTTCTGGAAAAAAATACGAAATTCCACATTTTTGTAGATAGGAGCTTGAAAATTTTACTACAGGGTCCTCTGATACGCCGAATGCCATGGTGTGATTTTCGTTAAGATTCTGTGACTTTTAGGGGTTGTTTCCCCCTATTTTCTAAAATAAGGCAAATTTTCTCAGGCTCGTAACTTTTGAAGGCAAAGACTAAATTTGATGAAACTTACATATTTAAAATCAGCATGAAAATCTAATTCTTTTGATGTATATTTTAGCATCAAAATTTCGTTTTTTAGAGTTTCGTTTACTGTTGAGCCGGGTCGCTCCTTACTACAGTTCGTTACCACGAACTGTTTGAAAAGACAATAATTCGGTATTTCGGGGCTTCTGACATTATTACTCCTTTGCGGAAGTTAGGCTCAAAACTGGAAAAGGATTATATTTTTTCTCTGGGCCCCTTCCACCTCTTAGTTCGTTTATTTTCCCGTTAGTTTTCACCTGTTTTCGCTTTATAGTTGTGTTATCTCTTAGCAGTTCTTTCGTTAGTTGAGTTATGGTTGTGGTATATATGTTTTATCGCTCGTATAGTTGTGTTATTTTCAAATTATACTCCATAATAGAGAGGTTCCGAACACCCAGCATTGTATATTAAGCTCTGAATTTGACGTTTTTTTCTAACGTGACCAGATTTATCCTGCGCCCTGCGCCCTTTTTATTGAATTTTTCTTCCCCCATGACATATTTCTCCAAGGAAAGATCCTCCCACATAGCCTTCTCCCCTCAACCCTACCCCCAAAACCAAAAAAATCCCCCTGAAAACGTCTGTACACTTCCCAATAACCATTATTATATGTAAACACTGGTCGAAGTTTGTAACTTGCAGCCCCTCCCCCAGGGACTGTGGGGGAGTAAGTCATCCCCAAAGAGATAGTTATTATGGTTTTCGACTATGCTGAACAAAATGGCTATCTCAAAATTTTGATCCGTTGACTTTGGGAAAAAATAAGCGTGGGAGGGGGCCTAGATGCCCTCCAATTTTTTGGTCACTTAAAAAGGGCACTAGAACTTTTCATTTCCGTTAGAATGAGCCCTCTTGCGACATTCTAGGACCACTTGGTCGATACGATGACCCCTGGGGAGAAAAAAAAAACAAACAAACAAACAAATAAACACGCACCCGTGATTTGTCTTCTGGCAAAAAATACAAAATTCCACATTTTTGTAGATAGGAGCTTGAAACTTCTACAGTAGGGTTCTCTGATACGCTGAATCTGATGGTGTCATTTTCGTTAAGATCCTACGACTTTTAGTCGTAGAGTTTTAAAGATCCTACGACCCTATTTTCCTAAATAAGGCAAATTTTCTTAGGCTCGTAACTTTTGATGGGTAAGACTAAACTTGATGAAACTTATATATTTAAAATCAGCATTAAAATGCGATTCTTTTGATGTAGGTATTGATATCAAAATTCAATTTTTTAGAGTTTTGGTTACTATTGAGCCGGATCGCTCCTTACTACAGTTCGTTACCACGAACTGTTTGATCAGCACACAACAGGTTCAAATAAAATAATGGTCATTTTTTTAGTTTATAAATTTATTTCTTAAGGTAAAAGCTCGAAAAAACCCTTAGGTGTGATAATGTGGGCCAGAAGGGTGTCATCAGGAGTGGTAAATTGTTCCTCGCTGGCCTTAATTGCTAGGAGTCACCAGAAGAAACGCTACTGAGGATTTTTTTCATTAAGTTTTAACGAACAATTCTTGTGTAAACGAATATTTGTGCATAAAAATTCCCGAAAAATGTCATATGTATGATAGTGCTTGCTAGAGGGTTTTCTTTGTCAGCCATTGAGTATCACAGGTTGGGATTGAGAGAAAATAATACCAAGAAAAATGAATAAAATATAGAATTAAGTTACATTCTGTAAGAAAACATCTCTAAACATTCTCTAAGAAGGAGTATTTTCCTAAGAAGGACCCTCCAAAATGCTAAGATCATATGGCTAAGAAGTAGCCTTTTAAAGAATTATTTAGCAAGCAGGTGCACTTCAAATATAACCAAACTCTAGAAATCAATTTTCTCCTCAGCATCTCAATTATTGCAGTCATAGGAAACTCGTAATCAATAGCATAATCCTTCTAGTAAGCGGGACATGGGAATTCTTCGCGGGTGGAATTGGTTATTTCGTAGAATCTATTTCCTGAATCATAATATTAGAAATAGATTACTAGTCCAGCTGCCTAGGGCAAAGTTCCATTGGATGGAAATGACCCTTTCGAACCCTAATGGGGACAAAAATCATTAGTATATGAAGGTTCCCTGAAAAAAACACCTTGAAAGAAAAAGAAATCTCCGAAGACAAGAATCTCTTGAAGCATTATGTAACACGGATGAGTGTACAGTCATTACGTAGTATCCAACGTGTGCGCTGTCATTACTTACCACACCACGTGTGCCCTGCCATTACGTGACATCTTCCATGTGCGCCCCCATTACGTAACACCCACGTATGCACCGCTATTACGTAACGCACGCGTGTACCGCCCTTACGTAACACCCACTAGTACACCGTGCTCAGTTACAAGTGGGGGTTCCCCGCGGGGCCTAAGTCTAGCATGTCACGCGAGATTGCGTCACTCCCAAAAAATCCATCAAGTCACGCAAGATTACGTCATCCTCAAAGTAGGCAAGCAATCTCATATTACGTAGCATACACCTGCATCTCTTAGAAGACATTCCGTATGACGTAACATGCACCTGCGTCTCGGAGAAGTTTAATAACACCTGCGTCTTGAGGGGTTCGCCGTTCATTTTAAATTATTAAAGGAAGAAAGGAGTATTGGCTATGTGTGTCGTTAAAAGCCTTATGGCATCACTGCTAATGGCTCACAAAAAAAAGCGAATTTACGGTACAAACATAAAATAGCAACAATAAACGATACAGAAAGTCGGTGAGTTGAAGAAAAATAATTTAAAAATACAATTTGTTCATTGTAAACTTTTTCATCAAAAGTTTTTCATTTCTTGAAAAAATTTGGAATAAAATTAAAAAAAAATAGAATTTGTATATTCCAAACAAGAGACACTATGTTTGAAGCTCCTCTCAACTCTTTTGCAGCTAGGCGAAAGGTGATGAGCTAGATCCATGAGCGTATGGCTAATTCTCAGAGCACATTTCTGTTACTTAAGCTAGTTTTCAACTTCCAGCTTCGAGGGTTAAAGACTTTTATTACAAAAGAACCGACAAATCTATTAGACATTTACAAAATGTACAATGTTTATACAATATTTCTTGAGGCTGCGGACTCTTGTGCCTCGTCTAAGTGCGAGTTCACGCTTTTATAAATGATTTTTCTCCTCACGTTGTCGCTCCATCTTAGTCAGGTATTCCCTGGACCGCTTTAGCCCCTTTTAAATCCCTAGGAGTCAACAGATACGTTACACTAGGAGTTGTTGTTTCCATGTCTTTTTATCTTTGCAGAGCTCTTAAAATAAGGTGCGTGTCTCAAAGAACTCCTCCCCGCAATGTAAACCATTCAGGCAAGCACGCGGCGGTAAGCTTTGGGTCTGTGCCCCCACCCCTCTCAAAAACCTAGTTTTGCGGTTTTCCAATAATTTTTTTCATTTTTCATATAGTTGCCTGTGCTATTTTTTAGAACTTATGACGCCTCCCAAAAATCAACTCCTCTATATGTTCTTGACACCATATCTCTGACATTGTTTATATTTTGTCTAGATTACCCTTTGTTGCAGAGCCTCGAAGAACCTCCTGAGGACTTTGTTTCAGAAAAGGTAATAGCAGGACTCCACGGAAGCTTGGTTAAAAAATCTCGCAGTAGTGAATCATACTTAGGGTATAAATATGACCCTCTTGGCTGCCTTGTCGTCAATCGCAGGAGAAACTTTCAAGCATACTGACCCAGCAGTGTCCACCTAATAAGTGTAAAAACAAAAATTAGGCAGTGAAGCATGTCAAACCTTGCTAAACATACCCAAGATGTGTGACAAAAATATCATAGTAAACTGGGTAAGACCTCCACTGGTGTGAACTTGCCTCCACCGCATGAACATGACTGCTGCAAACAATTGTGGCTGGGATAAAAGTTGGCTTCTTATTTTGGCACAAAAGGCAAAGCAGAGAATGGCGAAGGACATTAGACGTAGTGGTTTCCACAGGAAAACCATGCTGCAGAAATCAAGCACCACAACACTATTCTTTCCTTTTCTTTGACAGTACATTGAGAATTTGTCCCAAATGGTACTACTGTCAACACGCCATATTATTCAGATGTGATGCGGAGTCTTAATGCTCACTTGTAACGAGTCCAGAAAGACGTAAAAAGAAACTTTTTCCGTCAAAACAACAATGATCCATTGCAGTGCGCTATGGACGTACAGCAGCTATTAGCTTCCCATGAAATACTTGCACTCAAGGATAAACCCTTTACGCCACATTTGGCTTATGGGGACGTTTTTGTTGCCAAATTTAGTTTACCTTGAAAGAGGAACGCTTCAGTAAGGCTCAGGACACATAAATAGGAGTGACAAATAGGCTAAATGGGATACCAGTTTAAGACTCATCAAGCTTTTTGACAGTTTTGTGACCAAAGCTGCAAAAGGAGGTCCCACCCCCCAAAAAAATAATGGGCCAATAAATTAGCTTTTAATGAAATTTGAAAAACTGGAGCCTAAAATTTCTTCTTTTATGTCATTCTCTACGATTTTTTTTTTATTCTCTGCACTGTTATTTTTTTTTTACTTGAAGCTTTCATAATTAATAAGAGGTTTAGGCTTAGAGGATGCTCTAATGGTATATATGGCCAATAAGCCTGACGAAAAAACAATTTGAAAAACATCATACGTTTTATATTATTAATAGTTCGTATAATCTAATATAGCTGATGATTTAAAGATCAATTATCAGTGCTGTAAAAATAACCTTAAATGACCATAATTGAATACAATCGATCAAATGAAAATTAGAAAAATTGACAGACTATCTCATTGTGATTTCACGTAAGCCTATAGAATTGTGACAAAAAGCAAAAATAAAAAATAGAAAAAGAAGCGAAAAATTAAATGTTGTCTTACCCTCCCTTGCCTTAAGGTAGACAGTATTAGCTACTATATTTTCTAACTCCATCAACTCCAGCTTGACAAATCCCCAGGGGTCGCCGCAAAGACGCCCCTCTGCGTACTATAGAAAATAATATGTGCCACTTTGGCTGAATTTAGGCTACCAGAAGAACCATTTCTAAAAAGAAAACTATTGTTAATCAACAGCCTTATAAGACATACAATTGATGAAATGTCTCATTTGACTGAATTCCTTTTATAAGAAGGACCATTTGTAAAAATAACACCTTTTTAATTAGCAATATTGTATAATATGCATTACGTTGTGTGTAGCCTATATTGACGATGCAACTGATAAAATGTGCTATTTGGGCTGAATTCAGTTTATCACAGGACCATTTTTAAAAAGAAAACCTTTTCAATCAACAACTTCATGCTATATGCATCACGTTATGTGTCTATTTTTGATGCAACTGATAAAATGTGCCATTTGCGCTGAATTCAGTCTGAATTCAGGGCCATTTCTTAAAAAAAAGGATTTTAAGTCAATAGTCCTATAAGACCCAAATTAAATTGCGTTTATACTGATAATGCTATTGACAATCACTTTGGCTGAAATTTAGTCTACCAGAAGGATTAGTTCTAAAAAGAAAAACATTTTCAATCAACAGCTTTATAAGAGGTGCATTAAATCAGATTTATATCGATCGCAGGACATTTCTCGCAATTAAGCTGTGTTTTGTTAGCAAGAAAACGCTGAACACAAGAATCAATAAAGGGAAAATCTTCCTTCAAAACCGAAATGAGACTAGCCGAGTTCATTTCCAAATAATGATGCGGATGTATTTTTGACATACATCACAAGTCTTAAATATCTGTGAAATTCATGGTAAATGGAGTATAAATCACTCCTCAAGCAAGATAGGATAGAAAATTGAAAAAAAAAGGTTAAGAAAAAAAATAACTAGTCTTGAATGGGAGGTGATTTATAAATGTTTAATAAGAGACAGACTTAGAAGCATGATGAGACATTTCTGCTGAGGCGTCGCAAGTATGATGTTTGAAAATATTGGACGTCAATGAAATGAAAATGTATATGTTTTTTCTCCAGAAATCAGATTGTAAATGGTGGTCGGAGTGACCGAAAACTATTTGATTCGTTTCAAAGTACAGGGTTGTATATTCTCAGAAGACATAGCAAACGTCACAACAGGGGCTTCCATCCCCATACATCAAATACTAAACCAGTTCTTCATTCCACTACAACGAAATGTCAAATATGAAACTTAGGAGATGGTTTTGGCGACAGAAATAGTTGTGAGGGGATAGGCATTACTCCCGAGGGAACATTCTGAAGCTCTAAAGAATATATCCTACACCTCAATACATCTGCCATAAATCTTATTAGCACATGACCCACACATTCAGGTCATGGCAATTATATGAATAAATTTTTATTAGGGTTGAATGAAACCAGTCTTATGACACGTGCTTGGGTAAAGTAAATCAAACGCATTTTATAATACGAACCGAATTTTAATGAATCGAAAAGCGAAAAATCTGCTACCCCTTTTTTCTTATGACATGCGTTTGGGTAAAGTAAACCAGCGAAATTATGTTCCCCAATGAATCAATTGCTATGACATTCAAAAAGAAGGAAATTATGGTCATCCATGTCCCACCTCCAAGGGATCCCAATTCCTCTTCCCCAACGTTTTGCCCCCCCCCCCTTTGAGCTCATTTTTAACTCGAATTTGGACTCAATTCAATTCTTTTGAACTCAGAATTTCAACACACAAACATACAAAACAAACGCATAGAGACAAGCAAACCGCCACTCAGACACATGGGCATACAGAGAGAAAAACAATAAAGTATACAATAAAGCAGGGTCAGACACACAAAGACACACATACAGACATAGAAACAAGCAAACAGCCACTCAAACACACAGGCACAGAGAGAAAGAGAGAGAAAAAAACAAACAAACGCACGGAGTCAGACACAAAATCATACGAAGACAGACATAAAGACTAGCAAACCACCTATCAGACAAATAGACGTACAGAGAGAGCGAGAAAAACGCACACAAACACAGCAACTCAAACACACACATACAGACAGAGAGACAAACATACAGCTGCTCAGGCACACAGGTATACAGAGAGGGAGAGAGAGAGAGAATAGCATACAAACACAACGAGTCAGACACAGAGACAAACAAACAGCCGCTCAAACGAATAGACACAGAGAGAGATACTAAAATATGTACAAACAGGCAGAGTCAGACAGACAATCACACAAAGACAGATATAGAGACAAGCAAACAGCCGCTCCAACACACAGGCACAGAGAGAGAGAGAGAGAGAAAAAGATACAAACAAACAGAAACACACATAAAATCACACAAAGACAGATATAAAGACAAGCAAATAGCCTTTCAGAAGTATAGGCACACAGACAGAGAGATAAAAAAAACACATTCAAATACAGCGAGTCCGACACACAGAGACAGACACAAAGACAAGCAAACAGCCGCTCAGACACATAGGCATACAGAGAGAGAGAGAGAGAAACACATACAAACACACAGAGTCAGAAAAACAAAATTATAAAGACAGAAAAAGAGAAAAGCAAACACCCACTCAGACACAAAGGCACAGAGAGACAGACAAAACACATACAGACACACACAGAGTCAGAAACAAAATCAGACAAAGACACACATAGAAACAAGCAAACAGCCAGTCAGACCCATAGGCATACAGAGAGAGAGAAAAAA
This sequence comes from Artemia franciscana, assembly GCF_032884065.1. Classification (NCBI taxonomy): domain Eukaryota; kingdom Metazoa; phylum Arthropoda; class Branchiopoda; order Anostraca; family Artemiidae; genus Artemia; species Artemia franciscana. The sequence goes on from NC_088865.1 coordinate 38,849,145, forward strand.
AAACACATACAAACACACCAAGTCTGACACAGACATCAAACAAGCTGCTCAGACACATAGGCATCCAGAGAGTGAGACAAAAATGCATGCAAACACACTGAGTCAGACAAACAATCAAATAAAGAGAGAGATAAAGACAAGCAAATAACCGCTCAAAAAGCAGGCACAGAGAGAGAGAGAGGGAGAGCGAGAGAGAGAGAGAGAGAGAGAGAGAGAGAGAAACAGGTACAAATGCAGTCAGACACAAAATCAACAAAGGCAGATATAAAGACGAGCATACCGCCTTTCAGACACATAGGCATACAGAGAGAGAGACAGGAAAACGCATGCAAACACAGCTACTCAGACACAAACAGACAGAACAGAGACAAGTAAACAGCCGCTCAGAAAAACAGGCACAGAGAGACAGACGAACACACATACAAACACAAACACTGAGTCAGAGACGAAATCACACAGACACATGGCCACAGGCAAACAACCGCTCAGACACAGGCATACAGAGAGAGAGAGAGAGAGAGAGAGAGAGAGAGAGAGAGAGAGAAAGAAAACGCATACAAAAACACCAAGTCAGACACAAAGAAGAGCTCAGACACATAGGCATACAGAGAGAGAGAAAACGCATACAAACACGCCGAGTCAGACAGACACACACACGCAAGACAGACATAGAGAAAAGAAAACCACCACTCAAACACATAGGCATAGAGAGATACAAAAAGAAATACAAACACGAAGAGTCAAACACACAAAGACAGACAAAGAAACAAGCAAACAGCCACTCAGACACATAGGCAGAGAGAGAGAGAGAGAGGGAGAGAGAGGCAGAAACACATACAAACATACAGTCAGACACATAGTCACACAAAGGCAGACATAGAGACAAGCAAATGGCAACTCAGACAAACAGGTATACAGAGAGAGAGAGATTAAAATATACAAAGACACCAAGTCAGACACATATAGACAGACACAGAGACAAGCAAAAAGTCCCTCAGATACATAGGTATACAGAGAGACGGACAAAAATATATACAGTTACACAGTCAGACACAAAATCACACAAAGACAGACATAGAGACAAGCAAACCGCCACTCAGACACCCATGGATACAAAGAGGGAGAGAGAAAAATACATACAAACACACCGAGTCAGACACAGAGACATGAAACAGCCATTAAGACACACAGGTACAGAGAGATAGAGAAGAAAACACAAACAAAATAGATTCAGAAAAACAAACACAAACATAGACACAGAGACAAGCAAACCGCTACTCAGACACATAAGCATACAGAGAGAAAAAATACATACAAACATGCCGTGTCAGCCACACCAAGACAGGCATAGAGACAGGCAAACAGTCACTAAAAACACACAGGCACAAAGAGAGAGACAAAAACACATACAAACACACTGAATCCAACACACACACACAAACAGACACAGAGACAGGCAAACAGCCATTCAGACACATGGCAGAGAGAGAGAGAGAAAAAACATACAAACACACAGATTCAGACACAAATACACAAAGACAGGCACAGAAACGAGCAAACCGCTGCTCAGAGACACAGCCATACAGAGAGAGAGAGAGAGAGAGAGAGAGAGAGAGAGAGAGAGAGAGAAAGACTAAAAACATATAAACACACAGATTCAGACAAAAACACACAAAGACCGACATAGAAACAAGCCAACCACTGCTCAGAGATACAGGCATACAGAGAGAGAGAGAGAGAGAGAGAGAGAGAGAGAGAGAGAGAGACATACAAATATGCCGGGTCAGACACACACAGACAAATACAGAGACAAGAAAACATCCGCTCAGACACATAGTCATAAAGAGAGAGGGACAGAAAATCAAACAAACTCACCGAATCAGACACACACACAGAAAGACACGGAGACAAGCAAACAGCCACTCAGACACATAGACATAGAGAGTTTGTGTGCCTGACAAAGTTTGTCTGAGCAGCTGTTTCTTTGTTTCTATTTGTGTGTTTGTGTGTCTGACTGTGTGTTTGTATGAGTTTTTGTCTCTCCCTCTATCTCACTCTGTATCTATGTGTCTGAGCGATTGTTTACTTGTCTATGTGTCTGTCTTTGTGTGTTGATTTCGATAATACCACATAATGTTTCGATAATGCAATTGAGGACTCTCGTTATATGAGGTGAGATTTTGATAGTTTAGTGCAAGATGTTTGATAATATCAGACAAGATTTTGGTAATATCACAAAAGATTTGGAAACGCTTGGCTGAAATTTTTATCAATATCACAACCTATTATCATATGGCACCCTTCCCAAAAAAAATCATTTGAAAGAAGTCTCAAAAAATTCTAAGTCCAAAAAAGAGGGGCAAAATGTTGGGGGAGGGGTAATGGGGTCCCTTGTAGATAGGACATACATGACCATAAGTTCCCTTTTAAAAAATTTCATAGCAATTGATTCATTGGGGAGACCAAGTTTGATGGATTACTTTACCAAAGCGCAAGTCATAAGAAACAAGGGCTAGCAGATTTTTCGCTTTTTGATTCATTAAAATTTGGTTCGTATTATAAATGCGTTTGATTTACTTTACCCAAGCGCGTGTCATAATACTAGCTACACTCAACCCAAATAAAAAAGTTATTCGTATAATTGTCATGGCCTGAATATGTAGATCATGTGCTAATACGGTTTATGGTATATCCAATGAGGTTTAGGGTATATTCTTTAGAGTCTCAGGCTATTCCCTCAGGAGTATTGCCCCGCCCCCTCACTACTAGGAATGTAGGCTATATACACAAATCTATTTTGGACGATAACTAAAAAAAAAAGCAAAATGAAGAACTTGAATTACAACATGGAGCGAAATTTTGCAAGAGCGCCAAAATGAAGTTCTGCACCTTTTTCTGAGCTTGATAATCGACGACTTGGCTTCCTAGTTTCGCTAGACCAGCGGTCCTTAGTCAATTTTGGGCCATGCTACACCTAGGCATTTCTAAAATCCTGATGCACCCGCCATGCTATTTAAATTTTGTTATTCAAATTTTATGTGCATTCACTTAAAGGAAGCTTAGAAGCCGTTAACTTGGTAAGTTTTTTCAGGTTGTCCTCTAGGCATATTTTATGCTAATGAAAAATATCGTCTGGATATAACATCATGCATCTTTTTTGCTCTTTAAAAACATTTGAATGTGATGTCATTCAAATAAATTTTTCTTCAAAATTCAGGCTCTCAAGTATAGTCAGCCAAAGGGTGCACGTCCTGCCCATGGCCCACCAAAATATTGTCAGCCCCACTGGTATAGACACAAAGTAATGCTATTTTAAGCAATCTCTTCGCATATTTTCTTCTGATCTTCATACCATATATTAACGAATATTCATGGGGTGATGCTCTAATTGTGAACACCTCTGAGACATTCCACTCTTTTTAAAGTTTTTTTTTCTTTTGGCCTTCTAATAGAGATCTTACATTCCGTCAATAAAAAACGATCCCTATAAATTTTACCCACGAGAAATACAGATCATTTCCGATTTCTCAATATAATTATTTCGACATTTAGATTCGATTGAGTCCAGTAATTATATTCTAGAGATGTCACTATTTCCTATTGACGCGGATCAAGGAAAGCAAAAAAAAAGCAAAACTTTGAAGCAAAACTGGAAAGTAACAACATTTAGTTTTTTAAAGGAGGGAAACAAGAATCCTCGAATAATATCGACACCAAATACCAAAGACACATGGACATTCCTGAGTTTTTCCATCCTCTTTAAAGTTTTCTCTGCTGACCTTCTAATAAAGATCTTAGATTCCATCAATGGAAACGATCTCCATACATACTACCCACGGGAAACAAATCATCTCAGATTTCTCAATATTTAGAGTCTATAAATGTAAGGTCTTTGCAGCAGCCCCAGGAAAATGGAGTGGGAAATTATATTTGATAGGTTATTCTGATTGTGACTTATATTGTGCAATTTGCACTAGATAGATAGATAGATAAAAAGATATATTAGATAGAAATTTTTTTTCAGATATAATAAAGTATCAGTAATAGATAAAAATAAAAAGGCATACACATCATCATTTAACCCTTGCATGGCTCTATGACGAGAAACGCAGGGAGAAAGAAGAACAACAAAGTAAAAAAATTAAAATAAAATACACAACGAAAAAGAAAATGACGAACAGCCACCCTCTATTGACAACCAGCTGAAAATCAAGCGGGAGCAAAGCGCCAGGTTCAATAAGCAATAAGAGCAAACAGTTCCAACTTGGCCCAGGGACACCAGCCATGCAACAGTATTAAAAAAAGTAAATAAATTAAGCAAAATTATCCTGAAATGCAGTAGTGATTTATAAGACTAGAAACAAAATGCATGAAACAGAGACAAGAGATGAACCAGTTCTGAGGGTCGAAAAAACATCACCGTGTAACCCAAGAAAAGCAAAAGATGCACATGAAAGAAAATATATAGCGATTCTAAATCAAGAAACAGCTTATAAAGAAAACTATTTATTTATATGACACGGTTCCTCACTTTTTCATATACCTTAGAAATCTGTGCCAAATGAAAGGAAAAGTTAATATCCATATAATAGGGCGATAAGAGGCGTAAAACTGAAATAAACAATGGAACTAAATTTTTTGAATCGATTCAGGAAAAAATGTGCTTGAGCTTTCTACCAATTCCAAGATCCCTAGATACCTTCGTTTTAATTAGACTATTATAATGCCTATAGGACATATTTTGATCAAGAATATACTTGGGATCCACAGATACCGATCACTAGGTTTACTGAGAGAACTCTTTTTCCAAAATTGAGGGCAAGTCTGACAAATTCACAAGACAATCAGGAGGCTTGACTTAGCAACATTTAGAGTCAGGCAATTAGGTTGAAACCATATGATTACTCTCTAAAGCAAAACAGGTAATTAGATGCGGATTGATGGTTCTGCTCTGACAGCAATGCAAAGGGTATTTTCATCAGTTAGGGCAACTTGAGTGTCCTCATCTATTGATGGAGATTTACGGGTATAGAAAGAACCAGGGTAATATAGACAACAACAAACTTTTGGATTTTGGTTCTTAACAACAAAAATAAGATCTTTAACATAAATTAAGAAAAGAATTGACCCTAGAACTGAGCCTCGCGGAACACCAAACTCAAATACAGTTGATGAGCCGAAAAAAAGGATGCATGATGATAACCCTTCCAGACAAATGGGAAATTTGACCAAGTACTGGAATTCCCTCTTATACTGCAATGAGATAATCTAGAGAGTAGAATTTGTTGAGTTATGTTGGGTATAACCCAAGGTTCAGGAATTAAGGAGGTTTAAAATTGGAGCCGTAGACAGAATTGACAAGGATCTGAGATGCACCCAGACGAAATAATAGAAAGAAAGTGTATTGTAATATTAAAAAACTGAGAGGAAATAGTTAGCATAGACTTATCCCAATTAAAGATAGGAGCGGGCACTCAATTAGTGATAAGGAAAATGTTAAACAGAGATAGGAAGAACCGTGATAAAGTTGTAAGAATTGATAAAGGAAACATTGAAAAAAAATCGACGATTTGTAAGAAAAGTACGGTTTATTTTACCAGGGGGAGTTAAAGAAAGTATCAAACGCATTAAACAACAATAAGGTCTCAAGTACTGATAGTATGGTAAATGATTTATTGAAATATGGTGGCTGAAAATTTTGAGAAAAATTACTAAAGATTATGAATATAATTTCTCAAAAGAGTAAGCAAGTTGTGATTTGAGAAAAATTTAATAACTCTTTATAAGAAAGGTCAAACGATTTTTAGACTAACAAACACTGTAGATACAAATTTAAGAGAAGAACGGTGTAGTTTTAGGAAGAAAGAGAAAGCGTCGATAAGAATTTCAAAAATTGATAGATGGGAAGTGTCTGAATCATTAGACCCCTTTAGTCCTTAGTTTCAAATATAATGAAGAGACATTTGACTCAGACGATCAAAAAGCTTTAGTGAAGGTCCTATCCCTGTAAAGTTGAGCGGGGATATGTCCTATCCACTTTTATATGAATTATTTTGATGGATTTTGCCTAAAGGAAAATGGCAAAGGGTATGGGACAGCACGAAATCAAGTGGGAAGGTAAAACTCTTCCCAGTCATAGTTACAGATTATAATGATGATTGAAGTGTTTAGGATAAAAATGTTGAGAAGAATAATGAGCTTTGAAGGTTTTGGGAGTTGATTGTATTTCAAACAACAGTCTGTACGAAAATGCAGTTCAATCTCGCTTTCTATGACTATAAAGTAAGAAAGGTTGAGATGGCTAGGGCACTATCTGCCGATGAAGGATGACAGATTGTCGAGGATTGTCCTTTTTGGCCAACCATCTAGGGCTAGATGAAAAGCAGGTCATCCTTGTCTGGGATGGGAGGATGTCATAAACAAAGATTTAAAGGAAATGGGAACTTCCTGGGAGGGTGTAAAGAGGGAGGCTTGAATAGATTGGGATGGAGGAGGAGCATGTGCGGCTGTGTTGGCCTCAGGCGGCTTGGGGTTGCGGTGAGTTGTTAGTAGCAGTGGTAGTAGTAGTTTTGGGGTTAAAGGTGCAGGAATAGGTTTGAAAATTTTAAGATGACTGAGTCACTTTGACTGGGAATAGGATGTAGACATAAAGTTGGCTGACTAAAGGAACGATAAAGTGAATAACTTCACTCCCATGGATAGGATTATGAACAAAGATGCTGGATGCAGCGAAGGCATAAAAAGTAGAATAGCCACGGCTCAGGGTGTTTTTTTTTTTTTTTTTTTTGTAGTTGAAAAAAGTTTGGATGAATAGGAAGACATGTGTACAAATCAAATTAAAATATTAAAAGCAACGGTAATAACAGTGCTCAAATATGGTCCTGAAACGTGTGCTCTTTGAAAGTCAGAGCAAAATTTGTTAATTGTATTCAAGAGGAATTGTGTAAGTGTTGCTTCAGATACCCGTTTGACTGCCATACGTCAAAAACAAGATTTACAAAAAATATGGTTTGATTTCCCTTTCTATACCTATGGTGAAAGAAAGATCGTAATGACCAGTAAACGTTTTACAGAAAAAAAATGACAGACTCTACTTTTTAGCCATTCATCTGAGGCCAAAGGAATAGTAGGTCGTCCCCGAAAAGGTGGAAAGAGGTCATAATGAAGGATTTAAAGAAATTGGGACTTCGTGGGATGGGGTAAAAGGTGAAGCTTTGAATACATTTGGGTGGAGAAGGGTCATATGCAGCTGCATTAGTCTCAAGCAGCTTAGGGCTCCAGGGAGTTGTTAGTAAAGGTAGAAGTTGTTGCAGTGAGTACTGTAGTATATTTTTGAACAGATAGTGAAATACTGAGGACTGCACTTGTCTGTTCAATTTTAAAGCATATTTTTGAACAGAAAGTAAAATACTGAGGACTACACTTGTATGTTCAATTTTAAACAAAAATAAACCTATGGAAAATTCAATAAGGAAATATGAAATGTGGTTTAACAGTAAAAATTCCAACTATAATAGGCTAGTTATCTCCAATTTGATATATGACAATACCTATGTAAAGTTGAAATTATAATCCTAGGATTAATATTTCTAATCAATCGTTGCAGCGCGAACTGTAGTTTTCTTGTTGAAAAGAAAATAAAATATTGCAAATAAAACCTGTCTTTGGAATTTTAAACAAAATTTTGAAACAAACTCGTATCTATTAGATTTCATAGACCAAATAAAAAAATCGACAAAAAATTTGATATTTATTGCTTGATAGTTGAAATTTCAGATTTAAACTGAAATCCAAGATAGATCAAAACAAAATTCTACAATTCTATTAAATCACTGGAGAGAATACAAAAAAAACTTATAATTCATATTTCATTACATAAATGGGTGGTAATTTTTTGATGGATTAGGTTTAAGGATAAAGAATCATTTTTAAACGGTATTTTCAGAATAATTTACTACGCTATTTTTGACACTTTCAAAAAATTAAATGAATCAGCCAATCAAAAGCACGTATTTGCAACTACCCACGCCCCAGCAATATGTCCCTTGTATATGCTTAAATTACCATCTGTAGTTGATTTTTTTTTTTAATATCATACAGGGTAAATAAGCAAAGAAGCCAATTAAGTCAAATTTACATACAAACGAAGTAGAAACCAATCTTATATACAGGTTTCCAAAGCTAGAAGATCTCTGCATCCAGAAACCTTTAATGTAATTTAAACAATGTAAAAAAATTGCCTTTCAGAAGAGATGTTCCAGTTGTATGCTTGGAGACGAATTGCACAAATAGGATGATTCGTCTTTGTTTTCCTTTATGATGTGCAAAGCTAAGCCAAGAAATTACACCATGAATATTTTCTGAACTGTCTTGATATCCATTATCTTTTACATTTCATTTTCCTTTCATTGCATTTCATTTTCCTTTCTCTACATTTCAGTTTCTTCAGCAATTCCAAGAGAATTAGCTAATCAGTTTGAAGGAGTTTTTTTCAGTTTCAAGAATATTCCCATGCAGTTCTTCCAAAGAAAAAAAAACACACTTTCTTTTTTATAGAAAAACTTAATTCTTTTCCATAATCAATACAAACAAGCTTTTGAACACTTACAAGATTTGTAGAAAATAACAGAGCAAGATAGAAAGACAAATTGTTCCGAAAAAGGAGACTTTGTATTGGAGACTGCTTTCTAAATCAATCCAAAACTCACAAGAAAGAAAAGCTGCTAGTTTCCAGATTTGAAGAAAAATTCAATGCAAGCCATTGAGAGGAACCTATAAAACTCAAAAGAATTTGTGCTCCTGGCTATGACAATACTAATCAAGAACTTCATGGCAAAAAACTGTAAGTAAAGAGCAATCCCTTCCAGTAATAATTGCACTCTAGAAAAGCAAATGTTGATTCCCAATACAAATCAGTAAGTTTAAAACTACCATTCAAACTTTATTAGTATAAGAAAAAGTGCAAAATTAAAAAAAGAAGGATAGCAACCCTTGGAAGGGATGTGATGTAATGATGAGAATTGTCACCATCACATTTAGCATGTCTGAGAATCCTCGAGCAAAGGTTTCAAGTCTGTATTTACATAGAAATAAAATTACGCATTTTTCTTGAGGGGGATAGTTGGGAATACTTGTTTATTATATTTTTTATTTGATTTTCCCTGGGCGTGATCGTAGCCACCACATAGTCATAGAGTAGCAAAAGAGGGCTTATTTAAACAGAAAATTAAATCTAAAATGTCATATTTAAATAACAAAACAGCCACACCTCTTCAGGGTACACTACTAATTTCTTCTAATTTGTGATGAAAAACAGTTTTGAGAAAATTACTTTTTATGCTGATTCCAAATATACAAATTTCATCAAATTCAAATTTGCCAATAAAAATTCATTAGCATGATGAAAACTTAATGCAGAAAAATGGGAAAAACATCCCAAAATGGAGAACAACCCTAGAAAAATAATATCATGAAATTCAAACTAACCTTCAACCCTGGACCAGAGGTTTTAAGCTGAAATACAAAATTTGGTCTTTTTAAGAAGGATGTTCATGGATGCATTCTCTTTCAAGGGTAGTTGTATAAAGCCAGTGGTCAAAGATTACTGGGATAGAACCATCTCAAAGAGAAATTTAGAGGTCTCATCTCATTTTTAAGAAACAAAAGAGATCGCCAAGCAGCAAAGTACCAGTTTCTATCCTTCTATGAGTCATAAAATAAAAATTATTGCCTGAACATTTTTTGCTGTTAATAACAATTATTTGGCCAAAGCATTCCAAAAACCTTGGCTACTGCTGTTTGTACATGATCATGGAGTTTGAATTCCTAATGATAATTTCCAAAACTCTCTCAGCCACTGAACTGATTGTTGGGAGCCATCATATGACTCTCATCCTGTAATCATACAGTGTTGTCACCAAATTTAAGCTTTCTTTCATAAAGTGCTGTCTTAAATACATTCAAAGTGGAAGAAGAAGCAGTGGAGGTTAAACTGGCAGTTATCAACTCAAGAGCACTACAGGTATGGAGGACCTTAAAGCTCTCAGATGGATTAAAGTGATCAAGGTAAGGTGAAATCTGGAGTTGAATGTGACTAGCTAAAGCAACCATGGACAAGAGCTAAGAGCTAATATGGCACTTGTGACAAGTTCAAAAGAGCCAAGAGCTCATATTGTATGGGCTTTAGCAAAATTCTAAGAAGCAATAGATTGATTTAAAAGGAAAATCAGAAGCTTAATGCCAGTCAGGATTTAAAATAAGGGCTCTGAGTCATGAGGTGCTTCTAATCATCAAAATTCATTTAGATCCAATCACCCACTCATAAGTAAAAAACTCAATTTTCTAATTTGTCCTCTCCCTTCAGCCCCCCCCCCCCCAGATGGTTGAATCAGAGAAAAAGACTTTATCAAATCAATTTGTTCAGGTCCCTGACACGCCTACCAATTTTCATCATCCTAGCATGTCCAGAAGCACCAAACTTGCCAAAGCAGTGAACCCCAACTCCCCCAAAGACAGCAGATCCAGTCCAGTTACGTCAATCAGGTATCTACAACAGTTGCTTATTCTACCCACCAAGTTTCAACCCTATCTCTCCACAAAGTGTTTTCCAAGATTTCTGATTTCCTCCTCTAAATCCCCTGATGTCAACAGATCTGGTTGGGATTTGAAACAAGTGCTCTGAGACAAGAGTTTCTTCTAAATATCAAATTTCATTAAGGTCTGGTCACCTGTTCATAAGTTAAAAATACCTCAATTTTTTCTAAATTTTCCAAATTAACAACCCCTAGCTGCCCCAAAGAGAATGAATCCAGTCTGGTTATGCCAATTGTGTATCTAGGAATTGTGCTTATTCTTCCCACAAAATTTCATCCCAATCTCTCCACTGTAAGCATTTTCCAAGATTGCTGGTTTCCAAGATTTCTGTTTCCCCTTTCCAACCCCCTATGTCCACGGATCTGATTTGAATTGAAAATGGAGCATCTGAGACATAAGATCTTTCTATATACCAAGTTTCATTAAGATCTGATCACCTTTTCATAGGATATAGATGCCTCAATTTTCACATTTTCCAAGATTTCTGGTTGGGCTTGTTCCTATTCTGATGTCTGATTGGGCTTATTCAGGGTGAGGTCTGTATTCTATATTAATTAAATAATCCTTGTTTTGTTTTTTTTTTTTTTTTTTTTTTTTTTTTTTTAGTTTTATTACTCTTAGTTGAATGAATATAGAATACAGACTTCACCCTGCTACCTGTAGGGCTCATGGACTAATATGCTTTGCTCTATAGTTAATTTTACTTGTAAGCAAGCCCACTTTAAACATTTTTAGTTTGCCCCATGGAGGAGGAGGATCAACCAGAGATGGATATGCTTCTCTAACAAATGACAAAGAAACAATATGTAATCATAAGAATTTTGCTATATGCTGTTTCCTAAATTTTGAAAAAAAAATTGATGGCTCAGAATTCTACTCATATAACAGGAATTGCATTTTCAGAACTAAAGGCAGAGAAAAAGCAACTAGTATATGAAAATTATATACTTGGTATCTAGTACCTGGTAGGCTAACTGAAAATTAAGGTAAAATGTTGTCTTGTCAAAATTTCAATAAATATAGGTGAATTTCAGGACCTTCAAGAGGGAGGGAGTAGAGGTGGGTACTTTAGAATACCTTGCTGGGATATAGGCCTACTTTAGCCTGTAGACCTATCCCCAAAAGTTTCATTTTCCTAATCTAACCCCTTTTCAAGATAGCAAGAAGCCACTAAACTAGAATTTTACTATACTCTTAATTGGTACATATAGGAGTAGGGGAAAATTCAGTTAGGATGCAAATGCATGTTAGATTTAGATTCAGGGTGCATTTCTTCTGACTATAGAAGTAAGTTTATTTCTTAGCTACCTTAACAATCTGTTAATATAAACCTTATCCAGTTGTTTTTTTTTTTATAATCAATCAGGAGAGGGTAAGGTAAGGCAATTTGCATTTTTGGAGTCTCCTTAAAATTTAGTCCTTGTTATAACCTTTAACTGACATTGTGAACTGATGGTTAATGTAAAGCAAGTATAAAAGATAATGACAAACACATAAAACCAGCCACATTTTGCACATAGCCTAGGGTTATAAATTACTTAACCAGGGGGAGGCTGGTATGCAATGGCATCAACATTAATTATCATATTTTGAAAGAGGAGAATACAGAATCTACTGATAGGCTAGATTAATTTTTTTCATAGGCCTATCTGATTTCCTTCCTAGGCTAGCCTATAATTTACCTTTAATGATTGTCTATAGAAAAAAGCCACTAAGCAAAATTTTTCTTCAAATATTACACAATCAAACAATATCGTACCATATTTAGTCTAATCCTTTGATATTATTCCTAAGTGGTATAGTTTTGTTTACAAACTTCTGTTTTGATTATTCTTGGGCGATTGGATTCTGCTAATACGTATTTACTGGTAATAGTTGAGATACGTCAAAGTAGTAAACGATTATTAATAATAATACTTTGCTTAAATTTTATAGTTTTTAAAAGGGTAATTTATCATGAGCTTCAAATATCCTCTTTTTAAGCTAAGCCAAAATTGTAAATAAGACACCATTAAGGTGCGTCATTAGGTTGCACACCTACCAAATAAAGACCCTATTGTACAAGGGATACTTACAACTATATTACAACTATATAAGGGATACTACAAGGGATACTTACTATAGTACAAGGGATACTTTCCATTATTCACTGATGGATCGAAAGTAGATGAAATGAAGCGCAGAGGAGCAGCACTTTGGTCCCCTTTCAAAAATCTGTCCAAAAAAAATTTAAATTACTTCAGAGAGCAGTGTATTTCTGGCAGAAGTTTATGCCATTAAGAGGGTGCTAGGGTTCATTGAGGAATATGTTGAAGAGGACAAGGTGATAATTTGCTCTGATTCAAAAAGTGCCATTCAAGCAGTTGTAAATGTTAATGTTATGGCAAAACTAGATAGAGATGTCCTTATGTGTTATTTTAAAATACAAGATATATTAAACAAGAAGAAAGTAGTGATTCAGTGGATTCCCGCCCATTTTGGGATCATACGAAATGAAATAGTAGATTTGAAGGCTAAATCCGCAGTTGAGTCAAGAATACTTGTAACCGACATGGACACTCCTTACGAAGTTCTGACTTTTGATCATCAGGGTTTTAAAATGAATAGAGATTTGACTGGAAATAGTTTTATGACAATCAAAAAACACAGAAATATAGAATTGAAGGTGTATAAAGATCTCACCAGACATGAAGCAAAGAAACTGTTTCGACTCCGATCACACAATGCTGGAGCTGGTTCTTACTAAGCAAGATTTTTGGGACAGAGTGAGGAATGTCCTAAGTGTTTTGCGTCAGAATTTATAGAACACATGATGTTAATGTGCCATGAAAGGGAACAAGAGAGACCGTTGTAGTTTTTTCAATCAAACAGTTCACAGTAACAAACTACAAGTACAAAGCAATTAAGTTCAATACTAAGTAAAACTCATAAAACATGGAATTTCGATATCAATAAATACGTCAATGCTGATTCCAAACATATAAGATTCATTAAGTTTAGGGTTTCCTATCAAAATCTACAGGCCTTAGAAAAATTGACCCGATTTTTGAGGAAGGGTGGAAACACCCCTAAAATTACAAGGAATCTCAATTAAAACCATACCATTTGATTCAGCATATCAAAGAACCCGATTTGCAGGTGTTTCGAGTTCGTCCAAAAACTGACAGAATTTTACGAAGTTACTTAGCACGCTAGCTTACATAGCTTACCAAAAACAACAAATCACTGCAAAACAAATCAACTAAGGTTAAATAAAGATATAACTGCAGCAAGCCGCCGAACTGATGGTACCGGTGGCACCCCAACGCACTGCCGACAAATCGACGTGGTGTAGGGGTCTTCTCCTCACGATTCAAATAGGCAAAGTTTCTTAGCTAGGCAACCCGCTAAAATCTGAAATCTTTTAACAAAGATGTTGAAGATTTTAATTCTCATACCAATTTTCAGCAACTCTAAGTTCATTATGATCTTATCAATGGTCTAAGAATTTTATCTAGAATATCATCAAAGTCCGCACAAAAAACGCACGAAATTTTTTTTATTTACATTTCGTTGCTTTTTTTCCAAGTGAGAAAAAAGTTCAAAGTGGAGGGGGGGCGGTCACAAACCTGATACCTCTAGAATATCCAGTCTTTTCAATGTTGTAATGAGTAGACAAACAAAAACTAAACTATTTTTGAACGAGATCAGTTAGCTGTAAGGAATTAACAACTTAATTAAGCAAAAAGGCAAATATTAGCAGAATAATATGATATCAGAGAAGTCAGATCTTGGCAGATTGATCCACTAAAAAAGGGGCTAAGAAGGTAAAACCGAAATAGGCAAGAAAAATTGGAACTATAAAATAAGTATTTTCTATTATTTTCAAGCTGGTAAGCTTTAGCCATTAATCAACATGAAGTTCATTTTTGACAGAGATCAGTGAGTTTTAAGATCTTAACAAAAAAAAAAAAAAAAACAATCTGAGTATAATGGTACAAGATTAAAGGGATTAGAGCTTATCAGACCAATTTACCAAAAACGACTAGTAAATTAGAAAGAATGGTTATTATAGCACGATACTAGTCAGAGACAGCGCTATAGACCTGCCCAAGTAAAAAGCAATATACCTGGAATCTAATATTCTTTTTTTATTTTATATCTCAGCTGCTTCGCATGAAAGGGATAATCGTTAAAACTTCGGGAGGGGCTGATTTAACCAGACATGGGAAGTTCTATTGTTTACCAATAGGTTTTATAATGGGAAAAGGAAGCTCGTTTGATGTTGAGTGAGTGATTGGGTCAAAACTTTCTGGGATTGGTCTTTAGTTCTGGGATTAATCCCTTTTTGAAATTAAAACATATTCAAGTCTTAGTAGTGGGGTAAATCGAGCGACAAAATGTGGCACAGGTTTATGAAAATACTGTATCTCTGGAATAGCTTGGGGTATCAAGTTGAAACTTTCAGTGAACATTGGAGGGGGGGATTGAACCTTAATTATTAAGTTGGGGATAGAGAAGACGGGGTCTAACTTTATTTTTTCTTCGATCTACCTGAATGCACTATAAACATCTATGGGACCTACAGTCTAGTCACGATTAAATGGTGAGCAATCAAAGGACGCTATGTGTTGCAAAGTGATCAAAACATAGATCTGGAATATCCAGGGAAGAGCTTAGAGTATCAAGATGAAGCTTTCAGGGAGTTTTGGGGAGGGGGAAGTGGACCTTGATTTCTACTAGGGAACAGGGGCTAGAGGGTTAGGGTCTACAAATTTAGTCTCCAATCCTTTGTGGTTTTTGGAACTGGGTGCCCCTGTTGGACTAGAATCTACTCCTGTGAAGCAGCAATGTAGACCGAAAGAAACCACGCGTACCCATGTTATCTAAATAGCGTAACTATATTATCTCATCAACAGCATATTGGATAGAGTTGTAATCTTCAGGGGTTGTTAGGAGGCCAAGTGGATCTCGAAGCTTGACTTTGGGGGAACTCAGAGGTGAAACAAAATAAACTATTCATCCAGTATATCAAAGACATGAATCTAAAACATTTCAGGAAGGAAAGAAAAGGATCGAGCTAAAATTTTCGGAGTGTTGGGAAGTAGGGGAGGAAAACGGACTTCATATTTTGCATTTACAATGAGATAATATTTGGTGCAAAGTAGTGTGTTTCCGATTTACCTTATAACTCGTCTGGTGTATTTAAATTTTAATTTGGCATCATCAATTTGTGATGCCCGAAAATAGGACCAATTCTTTTGTCTCTAATTTTTCTCTGATTTTTCCTCTGATTTTGTCACTGCGGCTGTGATTTTTCATTGGGCCGGGGAGATCTTATCGAAAAGAAACACATTTTGAAGATTGACTTTATCTACACTTGACACCTAAAAATGACTAAAAAAATTTAGTTTTGCTCCATTGGATTAGACTTAAAGGACAGGGAGACAGAGATATGGGGACCTAAATGCAGAAATAAGCTTTGGAAACAAATGTTGTACTCATTTGTGAAACATAAAGTAGGCCATTTTGTTTTCGTCTCCAAGGGCTAGTAAGTTACTGGACATGTATTATGGGCTTGACAAACCCAAGAGGAAAGGAATATCTTGCAAAAGTGGGTTGTATCTGTACTTGAAACCCTAAAACAGGCTAAACCTTAGTTCTCTCTAATCTCTGTGGAACTTCCATGGTATACAAAATGGTTTGAGGGAGCCTTAACGAGGACAATGAGTTTTGGAAGAGAAATGTCGTAGTATCCATTCTTAGAAAGAAGAACTTGGTCCTTTTTTTTACAATGATATGTTTAAAAATTTTTAGCCATGTAGACAGGTCAAAGAAAATCTCAGAACCAACGAAATCTAAACTAAGACACAAAATTGGGAAAATGAGTCTGGGTCGATTGATTCTTGACGTCCTATTTTGTGTAAGTTAAAAAAACAAAACAAAAAAAAACACCAAAACAGAACTAAACAATTACAAGAAAAGATAACAAAATAAGGCTCTTATAATAGATGGCACCAGTCCAGTAGAAGAGCCAAAATTGAGTACGTTTGTACCAATTTGATTAATAATCCCCAAAGTCACATAGTAAAATTAATAGTAAAATTCACTGGACAAAAGTATTGTTATTCAAATATTTTCAAAAAACTTTCAACTTTTACAGAAAACTGAAGTGGCAATTTAAAACCTTTATTGTTTATGTTTAAACCTCTATTCTTTAGCAGACAAGCTGGAAAAAAAAACTTTATAAATATATCAATATATCAGTAAGCTTTTTGATAGTTTTTAAAGACGTAAGAAGCCATGATAAAATCATAGATGAGCAGAAATATAATTATTTAATAAATTTAAGCGTAAAATGAATTTAGATTACTATCAACGAATAAACCAAACCCAAATGAACAGAAATACATTGAGTAGTTATTTCTAACTTGAACTACTAATACTACTACTGCTACTACTGACAACTTACTGCTGCATCGAGCTGCCTGTTGCCGACATAGTTACACACCCTCCTCCTGCATCCCAACTATCGCCACTAAACCTTCTAAGGGTAAAGTGTCTCCTGTTAATGATAATTTAAACATCCCCTCTTTTGTAGTTATAACATTAACAAATTAGATATTCTTAGAACATCAAGGACTTAGTACTATTAAGTATTAAAAAGTCAATTGATATGTATTTTGAAAAATATGGTTTTATTTTCCAAAACGTCACCAACAACAATAAAAGATAATCACCGTAGTGTTTAAAATGCCGAAAATAACTCTTTCAGTATTCCTAATTACTATCGTGATTTTCTTTTTGTTTTTGCTGTTATTGAATATTTTTGACATACAAAAACCACATTTTTCAAAATATTTATCTTTTTCAATAAAACGCAAATTATATTCGAGTACTTTAAAGAGGGAGGGTAGTAAACCTAAGGGTAGTTAAGTCTTGAATAGCCTTGCAATATTATTTTTTATTTTGTTGTTGTTGACATCATGACAAACAAAACACACTGCTAACAATAAAAATCGTTTTTGTAAAGATACTGGAAATGCTTATTTTGAGTACTTTCAAATTCTTATTCAAATTCATATTCAATTTAAAAGAAATAAAAGTGAACTCCCTCGTATTTTAACAATCCTTTTTTTTTAATTTTCATTTAAAAAATGAAAGCTCTTTCCTCCTTTACATCTCCGTGTATTTGGACCACTTTCTTATAAAAGAATATATGTAGGAAGAAGAAATTGAATTACACATTTCTAGGTTTAAACTTATCAGTCCTGAGCGTTTCAGCATTCCAAACAAGGAAAAGTACGAAATGAGAAAAATAGAATTATACTATTTTGGGTATCCAATTTGTTGAAAATATTTCATTTAAGAATCAAATTTTCCACTAAACTATCATGTTGCTACTTAATGAGAAACTGCGGAAAAATATATGCAACAAAATATTAAAAAAATATAAATATATAAAAAATATAAGCAACGTTGTAATTTATATGTTTCCAAGTCATGTTTTAATACGTCTGGACAGTCTAGCATTTTATTAAGGATGTTCAGCCTTTCATTTTCCAGATAACCAACTTATAAAATGATGGATAAAATCTGTCGAAGAGCTTTTATCATCTCTCGGTTTTATTAATCCCAAACCTCGATTGTAGCTTACTCTGTTTTTATATTCTAGTTTATTTAAAGAATTCATCTTGTATGCTCACTAAAGCAAATAGAGACCCACCATATTATAATTACTCCACCTTTGAAGAATCTATAACTATTTCAAGTTGAGAAAATTGCAAATAAAAAGGCTGCAAAATCAGGAAAACCCTGTCATTAAGCAATAAGAAAAACTACGTCAGTTGAAAATGTGCAGAAATCTGTTTATAAAATGCTTTAGCGAAGACTGAAGTCCAATATCCAGGATCATAGACTATTTTGAATTCTCTCTAAGCATTAAGGTCCGTAAAAATGTAAACTTTATTCTTATAAGTGTATTATTTTTAGATGGCCATTAACAATAATATTCTACCGAAAATTGACAAAGATTTTATAGCTCGTTTGATGACGGCAGTAAAACGCTGTTTCATGAAAGTTGCGCCATATTTTAAAATTTAAGAAATGTGCTTTTTGGTTTCTATTGAAATTGAATGTCTTTAATGCCCTTGTTGCAGGAGTACCCGCATTTGTGAGTTTAAAGATAAATGAGACTCAGAAACATTTTGTAGAAGTCCTTTATAATTTATTGCTCCACTCCATACTTCAAAGGTTTGAAAGGTACTAGGAATATAAGCAGGGGCATCATTGGGGGGTGGGGAGGGGCAGTTCCCCCTTCCCAATAATATGGATTAAAATTATTATATAGTCAACACCCCTTAACTCTCCAGATATGGACTCTTTGCCCTCCTCCCCACAGTAAAATGCTGGAGCTACAACCCTGAATATAGCCTAAGCTCCTAAGCCAAACAGAACAAAAATCATAACTGTGCTTAGATTCCAGTTTAAGTTCTGGGAGGTGCCTCTGCTAGAACTGCACTGTTAGGTAGTGTTTTGAAAAATTTCAGAATTTGCACTTCCTTTGCTCTCAGTTATGTCAGGCTTACTGTCAGTAAAAATGACAGTATTTTTAGGTAGGCCTATGCCAAATACTGAATATAAGCTGACTCTAAACTAGAAATGTTGGTGATAGAATGATCCTTTAGTCCCAAACTATTTACCAAGGCTTGTTACATCTGATGTCAACTAATGATTTGATTGACCCAGTACTGGCATAAAAAGTATCCTGGTCTAACAAGTTCCACAAGTTCCACAAACTCACCACCCAATTAGAAAAAATTGTTCTTTTCAAGGTTGTTTTCAACAAGGTTGTATGCAACCATGTGTTGGCTCACTTCTTGAAAAGTTTTTTTTCTTAAAGAATTATTTGGCTGACAAATCTTTGGGATAAGCTTTTCATGGTCAGTTTCATATTTATTCAGGGATAAAACCAGTAGATATTGTTTCCCATTTTGTGATAAGCCAGTGTTTGTAAATTCAATTTCTCAAGCTGGGAGGGATAAGGGATATAGAGACCTCTGGTGCATTTAGTTATACATCTCTAAACAGATTCTAGAGTTCTTTGTCTGATTTGTTAAATGGTTTGGCAATATATGTACCCTAGTTTAGGCCAAATTAAACCTTTAACATACAAACACTCTTATGTTACTTATCATTAATAAAAACAAATTAGATAATTAGGAAAAGTAAAAAATGAATTAGGTAGGCCTATGCCTTAGAAAAGTCTAATGCATGTATTTTATAAATATCTTAAGAATAATTACAGTTTAAAAATAAAAATTTGTTTTTAATATTTTATGCTGGATAAGTAAGATTTCATATTTTATGCTGGATAAATCTAGAACATGTATCCAAGTTGAGGCTGTTGAGAGTGAATGAGACTTATGGGTGATTATTGACAGGAAGTTTTAAGTTCCATGAACACACTATGCAACAAGTTGCTAAGGCCAACAGAGCCCTGGGACTAATTAAATGAACCATATTATTGCACCATCCTCTGACAATAAGAAAATTAAATAATGCTCTTGTAAGACCAAATTTGGAGTTTGGCAGCCCTGTTACAAATCCTCAATATAAGGGAGATGTGGCAGCCCTAGAGAGCATAGGCTACAGAGAAAAGCAACTAAGCTTTGTGCCCCACACACACAGCTTCCCTACCCCAAACATCTGCATTGCCTAAAGATACCCACATTGGTTTACTGGCAGCACAGAGGAGTTGTCATTTTTGTCAAGAAAATGTACCAAAACAACATGGCTAACTCCAGTTTTACTCCCTCCCTTGCCACTATGACACGAGGCCACTCAATGGAGCTGCAATGGAAGCACTCCAGATGCAGAGAGAGGACAAAATTTTTCTCAGTATGGGCTGTCTCAACTTGGAACAGTCTTTCCAATGAGACTGTCACTGGTGAATTGATTAATTCTTTCAAAAATGCAGTTGATTTGGAGTGGAGTAACATGGAATGGAAGTACCAGTGGGACACCACACCCCATCACTCCCACTAATTGTGTCACCTCATCAATTCAACAGCAAGAAGTTCTACTGGAGGATACAGTTCACCTTATCTTGCTTTAAATGTGATTTAAGGTAATACAGATTCCTAAATATGACTCAAAAATCTACTAGGCTACATCCACAAGATTTAGAAAGTCAATTAAAAAAGTTCAATGAGAGGGATATGGTTGCTTATTTTGGATTAAATTATCAAATTTAGAAACAATCATTAAATCATCACATGGAGTAATTTTGGAAATTGCCCTATGTATTTCTTTTTCTAATTTGAAGCTAGCTCTATATTTTGATTTTATAACTGCTATATCTAGGAATCCATCCTCACAAAGGTTGGATGTTTCAAATAAATTTGAATGCCAGTAAGCAAGGCTAGCTTTGAAAAAAAGTTCCTATTAATAAAACTCTCAGCACTAGTTTGTTTTACCTCATTTAGGTAGGTGTAGATTTTGAGCCTCAACTTGAATACTTTAGAAAAGCAGTTTCCTAGTGACAACCAACAAGAATCTACTATAGAGTAATGCCTATACTGTAGATTAATAGAGTATAGAATAATGCCTACTATAGAGTATAGAATGTTCCAATCCTATGTCATTAGACATTTGTTCAAGAAGTCTTGCCTCTTTGGGAATGTTTTTGACAAAGTTGATTACACTAATGACAGTCTTCATTATTTTGTGAGATTCCTTACTGAGGTGTTTGGCTGTTCCCTATGAATCATACAATATATACAAATGGCATTGGTTGCTTTTGTAAGGATGCACTGACTTACAACTGAGGTGTGTACTTGAGGTGTATGCACCTCAACCATACCAACCCTTAATGTGTATTTGAACCCATTTTTCCCAGTCAATGTTAGTTTATTTTATAAAATCATCAACAATTTCAAACAGATTTGGGCCTGTTGTTCCACCTTTGATTTCTTTGCAAAATAAAATGTCCTCAACATATCAGCCTTCATTAATAAATCTGACATAGGAAATCGAAAGCAGCATTTTTGCTGCTTTGTCCAACTGAAGTGTAAACTCTTTACCTGATTTAATACTGAAGGCATTTGGCAATTTAATACTGAAAGCAATTTATATTATCTGTCATGTTTTCAACTTGCTGTTTGACATGGCTGCTTTTTTGCAGCTTTCTTGCCAACAATATTTACTAAATCTACAGCTGCTGGCAAAATCATTTCTTGGCTATAGTATGAGGTTTTTTGGTCCTAGTGATGTGGTGTGCTATTTTGTAAAACACTAAGAGGGTGTTGTTATTTATGTGGGACTACTTTATAAAGGTTGATTTTGGTTGTTTTAATCCAGGAAGCTGCTTCTTACCATGGCATATTATAACTGATTGTGCCCAAAATGCTTGAGCAAGAGCAAAAATTCACTTTTTTCAACTTCTAAACCCCAACATAAATGCAACCGTAGAAGTAGAGAACATACCACCCTTGGTCTTAAAAGAGTTATGTGATATAAACGCATTTCCTCCAAATCTTGAATCAATCACCAGTGCCATCCAAAATCTAAGACAACATGAGTCTCCTGGTAAGGACAGTATTTTGCCTAAAATTTACAAAGGCTCCCCCACCTGATTGCAAACCAGTTACTTCTCTTATTTATAGAAATAAGGAAAACCAATAATTTCCCAGAGGACTGGAAAATTTCAGTCATACTCCCTGTTTGCAAAAAAGATGAAAAGACAAAATTTGATAGTTATAGAGGGATATAAACCTCCTTGATATTACAGCCAAAGTGTATGCTGCCATTTTACTGCATGGATTCCAAACAGCAAGAGATAGGAAAATCAGTCCAGATTTAAATTTAGAATAAATTTACCCCTACAGCCTAGCCTGTTTAAATACAATTATTCTGCTTTAAATTGTCTGTCCAAGGTTCACCCCCAGTGTTTACCCCACCCCTGCAGAAAATACCACCTCTTGCCAAGAAAATACCCCCCCTCCCCCTTATGGAAAATAAGGTTTTACAAATTTGTGAATTTTTTTTTTAAGGCTGAAAAAGTTTTGGTATTTGTTCATTATATGCCACTGACTCAAGTTTATATGGTGTAAAACATGAAAAAATACCATTTTCTTTGTTAGTTTCTTTCAGCTTAATGCAAGACTAGATCAGGTTACAAGTGACAGAATGGATGGGAAATCTGTAAATTGGGCTACATATTTGCACAAAAGGGGGGGGGGGGATAAAGTATCTGGAAAGTTTGAAGTAAGAAAACAACTTTTAATTCATAATATGCAGAATAATTGTATCTAACGCATTTTGCATGCAGACCCACTTGTAACAAAGAAACTAATGATGAAGAAAACAATTTGTACTCTTGTTTTACACAACATAAAATTGAGTGAGTGGCTTATAATACACAATTACCAGAATCTTTCATGGAGAGAGAGCTGGATTCCCTGGTATCTGGCTCTCTCTTTCTCCATGAAAAAACATGATACTTGTGTATTATATGCCACTCACTCAAGTTTACAATGTGCAAAACTCAAGAACAAACTGGGCTCTTTGTTACTTAAGAAAAACATTTGGGCTATATATTTGCACATTAGGGAGAGAGGGGGGGGGGGGTAAAGTATAGTGGGTCTGGATGCCAAGTATGTTAGGTAAAATCATTGTGCATGTTATG
>NC_088865.1:38872504-38876278 GCF_032884065.1 Artemia franciscana
CGAACCTTCAGAAGATTCTAAATATTCCTTTAAGATTTCCCAAAATCATAATGGACCTAAAAGGCTTCCTCTCCCCCCTGGAAGAGGGCTTTCACAGATTCGGCAACATGCTCATACACTTTCAATAAATTACCTGATATACATCGATAAAGTAAAATAATACCTTTTCACATAGTCAGCACACGCTGTCAGTTCAGGAAAAATTCGCTCCAAATATTCGTCCTTCTGCTTTGAGTGAAAATATTTAGCCAAATTCTTCCAGTAAACTGCAACTTGTGAGCTTAATTTTTCTTTTTCCACAAGGAGCTCTTCAGATAAAGGTAATTCTTTGATCAGCTCGTCAACAGATTTGATGCTTAAATAAGATCGGAGTAAGAATAGATACATATCAAGGCTGAGAATTTATAATGCTTATAAGAAAATGAAAGTGAATGATTAAAAGGTTACAAAATGTTAACTATCAGAAATGAGTGGTAAAATTAATTTGTTAACTATTACTCAGGAAGAAAAGAAAATATCTTGCCGGACAGGATAAAAACAAAGTGGCAAAAAATTTTCAAAGTGAAGAAACAAACGAGACACCTGTATAAATAATGGTGTCTTCAACGCTAAATGTAGACAAAGAACGAAGGTAAAATCTAAAATAATCTATAAAACATAAAACTAAATAAAATCTAAAACTAAGAAACAAAAAACAAACCAACATCTAGGCTGTGTACAATACGTATAATAACTATATATACAATACATAAATATTGGTTTGCTTTTTAATTTTTTATTTTCTCAATAGTGTGCACAAACACATATGTGGTGCTTAATCGCAGTAATATTAATTGTATATATAGAATAGTGAAAAAAGAAGCCCCAAAACGACCTCCAATGACGGATGGGAGGGATAGGACCAATATGTCAGTAAACGACCTATCCGACCTCTGAGGACGGATGGGGGGGATAGGACGGATAGGTCAAGTAAGTTAAATATATATTTACACATAGCTAAATTTCTCATAAATGTAACTGACATCACCTCTTTATCCTCATTTATATCTTGAAATTTATTTATTCATTATAGGCTAAGCAACTTATTCTTCTTAAAATTGATTTTGGATCAAACTATTGCATCATGTACTTTCAAAGTGTCCAAATATTAATCCATATTATCAGAACAATAGCCAATAATTTCAATGCTTCTACATTGAGTACATAGCAGTTTCCATGCTTTGTAGTCAAAAGAACAGTTTGCTTTCAAAACCCATAATATGTAGGCTTTATATATGCTCTGTATGTATGATCACATAAAATGTTTCTTGGAAGAGTACTTATAGAAACAAGCCAAAGAGCAAGTGGCACAACAGAAACGAAAACGGAAAAAAAATGTAATGCATACCAGTTTGTAAGGATTGAAGGAAAATAGTTTTCCCACTTCTTTGAATGGCGAGCCCCGTCCCCTCCCCCGAAGAGAAATTTTTTTCTAAAATTTTAAACTCGAATCTCGAACTGTGTAATAAAACAGGGTGTAACTTACGAAGGTATTTATGAAGGCCTACCAAAAGCTTGCTAAAGAAAGCATGTTTATCTCCTAAACAGTAAACAGCAACCAATATTTGTTTATGCATAAACTACATAATTACAAGAACGCAGTATAAATTACTGAAATAATTTTTTGCTGAAATTAATAATATATTTACTGGAATAAGAATGCACTCTAGAAGTGTATAATAATAATTTCCACACAGCCACACACTGATATAACTCAGAGGACTTTGTATACTAAAGTCGGCAAATTTTCAAAGCCCAAATTACCCAGATCTAGAAGACGGTGAATATTTAGGTAGCGAATCCATCTCCATTAAAAGCTCAAAAAAATAACTCTTAATATGACTTTTCATTGTGTTTTGCGAATGCAAAATACGAAGAAAATACATTTTCTATGATTCAAATGTGCGGCTTTCAGTTAGGAAAACCTAGCCTTAATTCAATGAATTAATCTAGTAAAGAACGAACTCCAACCCATAGTAACCACAAACTTAAAACCGTATTTTGAAAATAAATCCCAAGTGAGGAAGGATCGCCATTTGAAGTTGCTTCAGAATTTGCAACTTTTATTTTGGTTAATCTTAACTGTAAAATATTATTGCAAATAAATCTAATGAAAGAGGGGGATAAAGAAGACTCGGTGACCTATACAGCGAAAACTGAAAACCAAAGTAAGTTAACAACTACCTAACTTTACATTTAAGGCTAAAAATTGAGCTATCTTCTGAAACCGTTCCCTGACAAAAATATAAGATTTTCTTCTTTTGGAAATATTATTTTATTTACAGACGAATTTACAAAAATAAAACCAGAAAACCATTTGGTTCGTTACGCCAATTTTAAGCTCAAACATATACAATTATATAAACAAAAATCAAACATAAACTTCACCGATGGGCTAAGAATTTAGCACATGGCCTATTCAATAATATATATTTTTAATATATTATTATCAATATATCATTTTTTAATTAATATATTTTATTTAATTCTTGCCTCTTCTAGCTTTCTCTTAAATATGAGGTCAGATTTAGTTAAAACTTCCTCCATTCTCATCTCCATTTTGAATCTCTTTGCTCTTCTTTGTCTTTTCTCTTCATCGCTTGCTCTTTCGCACTTATTTTCCTCTGTTTTATAACGTATTCTAACGTATTTTTCTAACGTGTCCCTTTCTAACGTATTTTTTGTTATTAGCGCCATTGGGTTTCAATGAACAGTTCGATGAACAGTCATCTGAACAGTTTCCGTAATTATCGTTTAGACTGTCAAAACATTTTTTATTTTCAGCTTTTTCAGAATTTTCTGTTCTCCTTTTCTTCACTCTTGATTCGTCATCGGGGGGGCAAATTCTTTTTTCTTCATCATTATTTTCGTAGTAGTCTCTTGCCCTCTTCTTTCTTTGCACATTTTTATATTCATAGTCTTTTGAGGCATCCACGTGCTGTTCTCTTCTGCCTTGCTCTCGGTATGAATACCGCGGGGTGTACTCCTTACGATGACAAGCCCCTTTAATAAACCGAATAGGAGATCTGTACCTATATTTTTCTTTCTCTCCGAAATTGTTCGCCCTTCTTAAATTTCGGCAATATCCAAACTTCTCATAAGGACTCCTACAGCGCCTTTTGCGGTTAATAGGTTGAGTGTATCTATAATGTTTTTGGTTGTAACAATTATGATGTCGTTGCCGCTCATGATGTGGCTTATAAGAATGGTCATTGGGTTCATGTCGGTATTGTTGCTTGGTTCTGCTATAACTATGCCTATACTCTCGCCTAGTAGAGCTATCACTTTCACAATGTTTTCTTGAGATTTTTTCTTCTCGTGAAGGATTCATTTGTCGTTCACGTTTCAGCTGATCAGTTGATCCTAGAGATCTTCTGCTTGAACTGCGCCTATGCTTTCGCCTAGTAGACCTATCACTTTCACCAGGTTTTCTAGAGGGGGTTCCTTCTTGTCTACTTGCATGCTTTTTCATCTCGTTCTCACCAGCCTGGATGACATTACCACTCTTTTCATCCCTTAGCTCCTTCTCACTTTCTTCAACGTCATACTTGAAAAATTTCATTAGTAGTTCGCATTCGCAAACACCATAACATGGTGTACATGGTGTACTGTGCCTATGCTCTCGCCTAGTAGACATACTATCACTGTTTTCATTCCTTGGGTCCTTCCCGCTTTCTTCAGCATCTTTTAAAACACCATAACATGAAGGATTCATGCCAGTCAAACCTTGAGGAT